>NW_016179440.1:0-7287 GCF_001687245.7 Rhagoletis zephyria | reverse complement strand
TAAAAAAAAAATTTGCTCGAAAAACATTACAAATATTTAAAGAAAATCAGCACGTGGTCATTTGTTTGAGTCACTGTATGTACCTTGTATCAGACAGAAGTTAAGGAATACGAAAGTTCTAGGCCGAAGCAATGAAGCTTCTAAGAGCTTTGATACCGAAATAGTGTTCCTCAAGCAAATAAGTAACGGTTTGATTGAAATGGACCCCGAGAGCATTCGCATATGATTTTAGGCAAATATTCATTGTCCCAAAACCAGCTTGCGCGTAACTAAAGTGATTTTTTTTTATCAGGGTAGTTTTTTAACAACCGCTATGGCTGAGTGGTTAGTGGTACGTACTACCACCCCGTAGAACTTGGGTTCGATCCTTGGCCCGGAAACATCTACATTAGGAAAAGTTGTTTCTAACAGCAGTCGCCCAAACTGCGGAGTGTATTTCTGCCATAAATAAGCTTCTCATAAAACCAATTTACCGTTATGTGAAACCTCACCCTCTGTACTCCTTAGGAGTAACTCCTATCCTCAGATCACATGAACAGTGTGCATATTTATTGCCTGGAATATACGAAAATGAATTTGAGTGCATCGCATAAACTTTCGTTTCATACAAAATACCAGCGATTCGGCGATTGATCCACCTCGCCACTACAGTGTTGTGTGCCCACTCGTATAGCGTTGTTGTTTTTGCTTTCTAGGATATCATATTGATTGATAGCCTTAGCTGATGGTCAGTCCTAATGACCAGTTAATGAATTGGTGTACCTAAAAGACGCCGACACGTGCGGATTCCGATAGTTTTTACGCCAATATTGCTTGCTAGCGAACTCGTCTTTCGTTACACGATATGCCGGTAAGTTTATCGAGTTGATCAATAGCTGAACAGCTCAAGCTACGTCATTCGAATCGCGTTATCATCTTGTACTTGGAATGGAGTAAGGGGAGTGGTATTTTCCCGAACAATGCGCTAATTTCATATCAGTTTTCTTTTTGTTGTTGCCATTGTACCACTAAACCCTGCCTAAATTGGGTAGGCGAAAGGATGGCACTAAGGCAGAGGGGTGTTAGCTTATTGTGTGTGGGCGAGTGAAGAGTTGGTTGGTGTCATTTGAGTAACCTCTACAAGCCGGACAAGTGTTGAGTATATCGGGGTCGAGTCTGGATAGGTAGAAGTTATGTCTGCTATAGTAGCCAGACCTTAATCCCACGACAGCCGATTCTGAGTACGGAATTACTTGCGCTTTTCCTGACCACGAGTTGTTGTTTCGGCGTTCTTATCCTATTCAGATCGGTTATCAGTAACTCACTCGCGTTTCGTTAGGTAGTCTTAAAGATATTTGTTTTATTTCTTTCTTTCGTAACCGCATTGACGACCGCACTAAGCTCAACAGTATTTGTCGAAAATGACTTTCCGATAGATCGGCGTTTATGTTGATTCCGGAAAAAATTGCACTCACTGCTGTAGGTTTCATGTTGTAGCGGTCCAAACGCTTGTGGCAACCGAAAGGATGGATGAAACATGGCATCGAAAGTTAACTAATTTTATTTCACACAATGCAATAACTACAAAAAATTGTTTACCTATGTGTATTTGCACTTACAGATGGATACATAAGCATACTGATCTAGCATGTATGCATTATAATGACGGTGACTCAATTGTTGGAAGCTTTTTGCTTTTTTTTTGCGGGCTGCTATGTCCACTGAGTTTTTCCAGCACAACACAGCAGCAAAACAAAACCCAAAAAAAAAAAACAATGCAAACAAATTAAAAAATTCTCACAATTTAGTGTGCGAAATAGTAATGCGAATGTTGCATGCCACACAATGTGCGCACAGCTGTGTAACATTATACCGAGCGCTGATGATGAATGATCGCATTATTCGCATTCTTTTGGAAGTAGTAATCGCCATGAATGAATGGGCGAGCGAGTGAGCCAGCGCATTCGTATGCATTGTTCAATTGGCGCGAAATGACTGAGCTGACATTGACCCGGGACAATTAAGGAAAAATGTGCAGTTACATATGTACATATGTAATACTCGTACATACATATCTACAAACTTACATACAGACGTAATGTGGCAAATTGAAGTTTTGAGCTGCCCTGCTGTGAATTGAAAACGAGCTTTTTGATATGAGAAAAATCTGTAGTTCGAATTGGGTGAGATAACTTTGGCGAATAATTGGAATACCAGGCCCGAAAGCCTGAAACAAACTAAATTTTTTAACACCAGAAGAAGTTTTTATTATTTTGGCGATGTGCATAAATCACGTGATAGACTTTTCTGCGCTTTTGTACTCCCTGCTCCTTAGTGATTTTATATGACCACCTTTCCCGCTCTCATACAAAAATCGCGTGATAATTTGAATACCCAGGAATTAAAAACAAACTAAGTAATAATTGTCTAGATTGAGGAAAAACGACACTAAATAGACTGAAAAAAAATTAACTATTTAGCGGAAAAAATTTTAATTTATGTGAAAAAGAAATTTTACTCAATTAGGAGAAACTATCGAGGTTTTAAACAAGTTCGGAACAATGAAATTTTTTTTTCGATTCGGAGTTGGGGTTTTTGCGGAAAGCAACATTTTTGGCTTTAAGCTGGAAAGTTAAATTTTTTTTAAATTTAGTTATACCCCGTAAAGCGGCTACGTGATTTATGGACGTCCCCTTATGAGTTCACCTCAACACTTCATTGAAACTAATCTGCATTTGGGATATTCAGATTGAATTTAATTTGGTGCAGGGATTCAATAAATAATATGTTTACATACCTACATATGTATGTAAGTGTGTATACATTCAAATCCATACTTAGTTTTTTATTTGTGAATAGTTGACTGCATTTGCAGCAAAGTTGAAGGTACATATGTGCATACGAGTAGGCATGTACATATATGTACATGAAACCCACTGTTTGCACTATGCATGTGTGCCTCGATGTGTACACATACACGCAGAGTTAAATTAATTGAGTTGAATTCATTCATTAAAACTCAGAAACGGATGTTAACGATTTGTTGTGCGGGCAGTCAACCGACCAACGAAAAGTGTGAAAATACAAGTACATATATGTATGTGTGTATGTATATATCCACATATAAATACGTACATTAGACCAGGTCGCGAAAAAAGTATGTATTTATCTACACAGCCTGGCCATGGCCATGCAGATACAAGATTAACGCAGAAAAGAGACGAAATACGATACTGGCCAGATAAATGTTAACAACACTATTTTTCTGAGATTAAAACCGACACACGTTTGTGTCTATAAAAATGCTTCGAATTAGTACAAAATCTTAAGGAAGGGTATTTGTGCCACATGGCGTATGAGTAACGCATTTTTTTTATTATTCATGTTATGCCGATTTCGTTTCTACCGAAAAATGCAAACTTCTCTTTGCCATCTATGCACAAACACTAAAAGAGGGCAATGAGAAGGCAAAATTTTTTTGTAGAAACGAAATCGCCATTAAAAAGTTTGCATGCGTGTCGCAAAGCAGTCAAAAACCAGATGCCTCTAAGGACTCAAAAAATTAAAAAAAAATTTTTTTTCATTTAATGCCCAAAATCGATGCTACTTAAGTCGAGGATTTAACATATAAATTTTAGTCCCGATTGGAGTCGGTTAAGACGTTTTCATAGGGTAATCTAAACTTTAACACCTGTGCGACACACCTCAACCGCCCCCAGACGGGACCAAAATTTATATGCGATATTTTGGACTATAGTAACATCGACGTAGGGGTTGAGGATTAGGAAATCTGATGTAAAAATTTACTTCCTAAATACATTTAAGGACCACCCTAATATACATATTTGATTAGAAATCGTTTTCTTCTTAAAGGGTATCGATTCGGTTTGATGTGTACCCTTAAATTTTTTTTATAAACAAAGTACCGTAGCTAAAAATCAGGGACAAATTTGGAACATACGAAGCAAACGAGTCAAAAATGTCAAAATCCTCACAATGAAATACGCTTTTAAACTATCTTCAGTAGTCAACATTTCTATTGTGTACCGGGAACGATCCAGACTAATGTATGTATGTATGAGCACAATTTGTATATGAATGAATGCACGTACATTGTATAGGTACATATGTATGTATGTAAATATGTTCAATAACTTTTCAAACAGGTAAATGGCAAATTCTAAGTTCAAAATTGTGCTCTTTACAACAAAGTCATTTAATGTTCTCTAAAGCCAGAAAATAACTTCAATAATCAGGTGGTCGATCACGAGACATTTGGTCCGCTTGGTCGGCTTAGTCGTTCACCTTGATGCCTAATAAATGATTTGCGTGACCAAAGCACTCAGTCATTTATTGCAATAACTGTTAAGTCGCCAGCCACGTTTTCATGTCTACATACTTATTTGAATATATACACATACATATGTATATTCAATGTGAAAGCCAAAAGGAAGTATTAATTCAAACACTGAAAATTAAAAAAAAAAAAAAGATAAAAGAAAGTCAGTTTGTTCCACGATGTGGTTAATTGCTTTTTAATTTCTCAAATTTAGTCGATGCCGGAATGTGAAATACCACACACACACACACACACAGATAACGGAGCAATTGCTCAATATTCTTGGTTTTATCAATGATTTTGTTGTTGCGTGACGGTTGATGGTTCTGCGGGGAGTTTGACATTGACACGTACCCATGAACATACATACATACATACATGCAATAAGAAAAATTTATCAACTAGTTTTGTGTGTGTGTGTGTGTGTGTGATTTGCGAAAATTTCGAGAAACACGTGAAAGTTATTAATTCTATGAGTTGTTGGTAAGGAATTTTATCTAAACCCACAGCGACAATGCGCTTTGAGCAAAGTTCAAATGATAAAAACGAAGAGTTCCCTCCCGTCTGCCTTCGATCACACCGATGGTACCATAAAAGTTATCATTCATTCATGAGATTTTTTCTTACACTGTGTAAACTTGTCTAAGGCCAAAAATTGTACTGCGAATTTTAGATTTTAACGCTCCAACCTATAACAGCAAGCAAAGGTTTATCGTCTAACTTTAGTAACTGTTAGGTTAAGAGCTTTATAACAAAACATTCCCGATAGGTCCAAACATTTCCAATTCGAACAGGACTGCCAATTAAGCATTTATTTTAGAAATATTTATTTAAAAAAATTTTAAATTTGTACTCACTATTATCTCCTTTCGAGTTTTTAACTCACAAAACTGTAAACATTTTCGCGAAGAAAATCCTTGGAATGTACTAAACGTGCGCTCGACGGGAGTTGATACAAGTGGCGCCCAATTTAAATATGGAACGTTTAAAACTATCAGAACCAGGCAAAGCTAAATCTTGGACATTCTCAAACGAATCTACTCTATATATTTTTGCAAAAAAAAACTGGCAATTTTTATGAAATCCATTCCCTGTTGATAACAAATCACCAAACTGTCACTCTTCTGGATCAGCATAACCCAAAATTTTGCTGAATAGTGCCGCTGCTGTGTGATTTCTACATTCACGGTTGCATTGTGCAATGAGTTGAGATAATGATTTGAAATTTATGTTCTAGAAAAAGGGGAAATTTCCTAGAATCAATCACAGAATTACATTCAGACATGTGTACATACATTTAAACACACTGTACTAAAGTACAATGTATGTTTCCGCAAAAGCCGAAAAAAATGCCGCCAATAATGCGCCGCATACAAAATCTGACAAAATAGTCATAACAACACAGCAAATAACTCAAATGTACATAAATATGTATGAATATTGTTTTTTCCTTGATTTAGTTTTTTTCTTTTTTATATCTACGCTTCAGCAGCAATTACGTCAGTTGTTTTGTGCTTGCCTGTTAAAATTGCTGTTGTAGAAATGTCAAGAAATTACACACCATACGAATAGGTACCTAAACTAGGCCTAAGGTTGTGTGATTAGGCCTTAAGTTATGCGCATGGTATACAAAACAATCAAATATAGGAATATTAGATTTTGAGCAAACGCATTGCTAAGCCCGAATCAGTTTGTTTATGGTCAGCTTCAGCTTTTCACACAAAACGCTCGATAATACCTTGCAAATGGCCTTTGAGAGGCTGATCCCGCGCAAGTTGCCGCATATGGCTGGGTCGGCCACCTTTCTTCTGCGTCCGTCCGACCATATTCTAAGTTAGAGTGGATAAATGCCCCTGATCAACTTCGCAATCCAGGAGACCGAATTAGTGAAAATCGCAAATTTTAATAAAATTTCCCAAGCTGATATGAAGAAGGTATAAAAATGTATATAAGACCGCGCGACAGTAAATAAAAAAAAAATATTAAAATGCAAAATGTCCTTTAAAAATTTTGTCCTTGAATATCCTTGAAAATTTGCAATATATATTTTATGAAAAATTTATATTTTAAGGACTAACATACCAGCGACCACATCCTCAAATTTCCTCCTCGTAACTTTATTAGCTTAAAAAAAAAAATTAAATTAAATAAAAGTGCATTTTCAATAACTATTCGTTCTTGTAAAGTAAAAACTTTTAATATTTTATAGTACTTTAGAATTTTCGCTTTAATTTGGTACCCATAATTTTATCCGACACTGCACAGATTTTTTTAAATATTTTTTATTTTTAATTTCAAAGTCCTTTCAAACAAATCCTGACGCCAAAGTGAAAAACTAAAAACGCAGTGTTACTATATTTGGCCTATAGTTTCGTGTCTTTTAATTTTTTTTAGTTTTTGTCGCACTATTGTATGGAGGCACCATCTAAAAAAGTGTTTTTCTAAAGCAGTCGCTCCTCGACGACCAAAGAAAAACCTTTGAGAACACTCCTGTGATCAAAAAGCAATTCGAGGGCGTTATATCAAGATTCACACGACAAATTGGAGAAGAAGCAGGGCTGAACAATTAACAAAAATGTGAGCGCCAAATATTTACTTATTTATACTCGAAAACCACAGCAGTCATCCTTTGAAACAGGGTTGCGTTCAAAACCTCGAAAATCTCGAACCTCCTTTTTACGTAAATAAACTTTTAATGGAATCACTTCAGCAATATTTTTGTTTTGAAAATTTTATTGCAAAAAAATCCATGTTTAAGGGAAACAACTAGGAACTTGCCTTAATTTACGCAAGCAGCGCTTATATGTTCTATTTATATATTACGCCGAAAAAAAAGAGTTTAGTTACGTCAACTAAAAATGTATAGTTCCCTCAACACGTAATATGATTTTAGTTACCAAATCTCATTCCTTGGTGTATGTATGTATGTATATACGTAGGTATAGACAATACACATTCTTTTTTGCAAA
>NW_016179438.1:0-7289 GCF_001687245.7 Rhagoletis zephyria | reverse complement strand
CATAATGCTAGTTATACATGGACAATCACATAGTATATTTTATGAGGTTTACTTCTTCAGCCCATAAAACCTGCAGTCCATATCTAGCCCAGCTTACGTGTCCTAGCAGGTATCCAGCGAGTAATAGTTCTTAAATCCTCCAGCCTAGCTTATATTAAATTACATCAAATTTAGAGGAGCGAGCAGCTCACCTAGTTATCGCGACCGAAATGATCTACTTAACCAACCTCTATTCGGCTACTGGTTTTCTTTGATCCACTTATTGCAAAGAAATCTAGCGAGGTCCTTTGGCTGAATGCCCTTTCGGTACGGTGATCCTAGGAAGCAAAGTCTGGTCTTCATGAGGGCTTCACAGTGGCATAAAAGGTGCACAACCTAAACTGATAAGAGTTGATAACTCTTCTGCTTGACAAGTCTTTCATTAGCCTACAGGGGCCAGTAGCAAAAAAAAGTGTTGCCCTTCATTCTTCATCCTGATATAGCAGCTTCGCCTAACGGAGCTATATGGAAGACCCGTAATGGGTTCTGCACCTATGTTTCTCTGTGCAGCCTCTTTTCTGGCAAGAATATCTGCCACTTCCTTTTCCATGATTCCTTTTTGCCCCGGTACCCCTATGAGGTATACCCGGTTCTTGGAGGCGATAAGTATTAAAAGTGGAAGGCAACCCCACACCAGCTTTGAGGTGACCACTTTTGCTAAAAATACTGCCTGAGACAAAGCTCTATGGCGTGCACCTCGGCTTATGCCGTTTATGCCGTAAACTCCGAGGTCGGTCTTGGAGCCGTCAGTATACCAAATGGGCTTAGTTCTATCGTTGTCCCAATTTTTTCTAATTCACTTCTGCATTCTTCCAACAGACCGTTGGAGATAATGTCTTCCAACCTATTCAGAGACTCCTAGATATAAGCCAGCTGACTGAAACTTGAGAGTGTTCCTATGTTTTTAGAAGCTCTGCCGTGTATCCATTGGATCGACCACAGAATGGATGCTTCAGTCGCTTTTAGTTCCGCAGTTTGCGAGAATACCAGCTCTTTTGTTGCAATTGAGGACCTCGTTGCCTGTAACCCACAAAAAGGTAATCCTGATACGGGCTCCTGATTTGTCCAGTACACTTTGGAAATGGTCTACTAGCCTCGACTAATGCAAGTCTAACCTCTTAGTTGCTTGTCGGTTAGACGTGATGCCCACTTTTACCCTTTTATGAAATCTACATCCGGCCCAGGGCTGCCTTCATCAAGTTTTAACACACCAGTGTACCAGACCTGATCATTGTGATTACCAAGCGTCGGTTTCAGGAGTTATAAGTTACTAAAAGATAACTTCGTTAGCGCTGCGTCTGTGAACTTAGGAATGGGGTTATTAGTGAATAGTTTTAAGGTGCTTAGGTGGCCCTAAAGTATCCACTTCGCATTTTAGGATTTGGCCATCAGGCCAGTGCTGCATATGTTGTTCCTTGTCATAGTTTTTGCAGCTTCTACAATATCTACGAAATCTTGGTTCCGACCTACCTATGTTCGTCGCCGTAGCAAGTTTAAGTCCAATAATTAATGGACAAACAATTCCGCCTGGACGAAAATTCCATCCGTCTCAGTATACATGCTTACTAATTTTTTCCACCTTTCCAAATGAGTGATGCTCTGCGGAAGTTGAACAGCTCACTAAATTCTTTTGCGCAACTATTACTTTGGGATTTGTGGTGACGCCAGCCCTTATGGGCACCGCGCTTCCATTAACCTTTGGCGGCATAAAAATTTTTCTTTGACAACATCAGAAAATTCGCGCCAACAAACAACAAAAGTCAAAAGTAAATGTTTAATGAGTGCGATTTACTTGTTTGTGTAGTTGTTGGCTTCATTGGTATACAAACGTGATTGTTGCACACACTCTGTTCCCACTACAGACTCTATAGCCTTTTTTCCTATTTGAAATGTTGTACACGCGGCGTAGAAAAAAGCCAATTAAAGTAAAAGACTCAAAGGCTGCCAAAGTAAAGAAATGAAGAGCGCTGTTGGAGTGGGTAACAGTGGAGTGGCGCTTAAGTGGCAGCAAAGTGGGTAACTTGTCGTTAATGTGGAGGTGAAGGAACGGAGTGGAGGCCGAGTGCTTTTTGTACCGCGGTAGGGTGCTAGCAATGGAGGTTTCTGTGGTGTTTCCCGGTAAGTATAACAAAAATGTTTTGAATGCAATCAAAACAAAGCAAAATTATGACAAACTGTTAAACAATTAGAACAACAACAGCGGCAAAACCACCGGCACCACCACTGGCAACTCGAGCAAACAATTGCTGCAACTTCTAAAGATGTTGATGTAACAGATAGAGATCAAAGATGGATTTGTGTTGTTTTTGTTTTTCTCTCATTTGCTTTAGACTTCTGTTCCCATGGAGTCCACATATGCATGTTTGTCTCATTTAGTTAATCCGAAGTGTTTATGCTTGATTCATGCGATAGGCTCAAAGGTAAAAAGATATAGACAACAAGCCTTCAACTTATGCATTCATCAACTCTTCTGTGCTATAACGTCAGATCTGCCGATTCACAAAAACGGCGACTCTACCATATGTACCAACTACCGTTGGATCAGACAAAGTCTAATCAAGCGTATTGTATCAAAGATTAACCATCCACCACGAGCTGGTTAAGCTTTTTCTGTGCGGGTTTACACCTAGTCAATCTCAGGTCCGCCATTGTCTGCCGAGTGGCGACCGTTATTTGAAAAAACTGTTTTGTTTTTAATTTTTTGGAAGTTGGTCGGAAACTAGGCTTGAACCCAGGCTCTGCGAAATGATATCCCCATGATGACCACAGCGGCAGCCAGCGTAGTTCCCTATACGCGAAGACTTTTTATATGTTGCCAGAAGGTACTTTATGTTTTCCTTGTCCGCCAATCTACGTTTTTAGGGATCCTTATTTCCCACAAGGCCTCGTACAGGCAGCTTCTTTTTGTACAATCAAGAGCGGCTTTTGGGTTAGATTACCAATTGTGGTACCATAAGATCTCATTACTCCCATACAAATTGCTATGTGGATTTGACAATTCCGAGAAATCGCCTTATTTTTATGCCCACTAAATCGCTCAAGTCTCTCAAGTTTATTGCGTCCATGTACCTCAGTCCACTCGTTTCCAGTAAGGGACATTCGCAAAGTAAATATCTTACTGAGTCAGGTTTCCTCGTCTCTCCAACTCCAGTAGAGACCATTGAACTGCACCACGACTATCTCCGCGTGCCTACCTAGGATAATGTGGCCTGTAAACAGACCGACACCCAAGAAAGTTTCTCCTATGTACAGCATAAGGCGCTTTACCGATCTGTTCAAGTCCCATTTTAGTCATACCAGTTTGTCATATCGCAAGTTTGCAGTTGCTTCTGAGAAGAAAAATTCTTGAATATTGACATTGCTGGTAGCAAGCGCCATGCCCAACCCCTTCCAAGGCGCCGAAAGTGGAAGAGAAGTGCCAGCTGAATAGTGAAGTCCTCTGTCATCACGTTTAGTGATCTGCGGCACCTAGAGTTTCCGAGTTACATGTGACAGAATTCAGAGCTTCAGGCGGCTCGTCTGATAGCCGCGCCCGCTGCATTTTTCTTGCCGATGGGGTCTGGGGTCTGTATGTCTGTCATCACATTCATCGCTTCCGTGGGCGTAGCGGCTTTAAAATCGACAAAAAATATATGTTGATTTGCATATCTAGTGCCCTATACAAGATTTTACGTGCTGTAAAAATCTCGCCAATGGTCAAGCAGGTCTGAACCCACTGAAAGTACAATCAGTTTTTTCATGAAGGACTTCAGTTTTTCACACAGTACGGTCGATAGGAGATCGCCCACAGAACTTAATCGATATTAAAAGGGCACATTCTGCGATTATTGGCGCTGACAACGGGACCTCCCTTCTTGTGAATTGGGCAAAGTACACTTAAATTTCAATCTTCGAGCATGTGTTCATCAGAACAGCCCATCCCAACCGGCTTTTAATATCTCAGCAGATATACCGACAGCTTCGGGGGCTTTCTTGCTTTTAACCGCCCTATTGCTGTGGTCACCTCGTCTTGGTCGAATGCAGGTGCGTGAGTCCTAAGCGTCTAACATTTTTAATAGAACGCAAGTATCCACATCAACATAACCTCACCCATTCTTGAAGGTTGGACTTAGCTTGCCGAGTAATAGCCACTACTATCTTGAGATAAACCATTGTTGTCTGATGTGTAGCAAGGACATTGAACCTTTTGTCAGATGTGAACATAAAACATCTCAACATCTGTGGAATGCTGTTGTTAATCAATGAGTTGCTGAGCATAACAAGCCCCAACCAGATTTTGAACGATAATAATAAAATCCATTCGCGCTAGAATGTTTCGCTTTACTTACTATGAACATAGTCCTTAAATATATTGAGCCAGAAAATAGTCAAACGATTTACAAAAATTGCATAAAAAATCAGTACAAATTTTCTACAACAAACTAGATTACTAAATTAGACTTTCTTATTCCATAAGACTACTTCTAAGGCTCATAACCTTTCAAGTAATCGGTCCTTCCCTCACAAGCTCCACAGCCTCATTGATTGCCTACATTCAGCCACAAAATTTAATTTATCTAACATCCACTGAAGGAAAATCATCTCATTTACAGGCATAGACACTTGTTCAGACGGCGACCATAGCTAAAATTTTAGCTAAGCTTAGGTACAAAACTGCCACAAGTGTCACATGCGAGTGCTCCATGGCGGTGGCTAGCCAGTGGTAATGGTGACAAAGGTGGGATAGGCGACAGCCGCATCTTTTGCGGATACAAGATATGAAAGAGCGAGTGTATAAGTGAACACGTACCCTTGTCAAAATTTGCACGTCGCGCTGATAAAACTTTATACGCTGCTGCTATCGTTTGTTGCTATTAGCACATAGTGCCACTGCGGTGGGTGTTGTTTTTGTGTAGCTATTGTTAATATTGTTATTGCTATACTTTGTTGGTTGGCGAGCGTGTGGGTGTGCACATGCATATGCACATCTCTGCTTATCAGATGCATATTCGCTTGTTATTATTTGCTGTTTGAGCTGATATCATCTGCCTTTGACATTGACATCAACAACAACAGCAGTTGTGGCAGAAGTGCCTTACCTGATGGTTGTATTAGAGAAAACACAAAACCGCAGTTTACCCAATAGCAAGTCAGCAACCACACTCATGATAAGCGTTGAGCAACACTTGTGGAATTCATGTATGTATGTACCTACACTACATACTTATAGACATACCTACATACGTTTTCAAAACACTTTTATTTAGTGCTGAATTATTCTATTCGTGTACATCATTGAACCACCTCAACCGATGCATCACTTGGAGCTACTGTTCTCCCACATTTTCATATCCAACCCGAATATCTACTGCAATTGTTATTGAAAACCACTAAGCAGACGATGACACCTTTATTCATCAAGACTAACGATCTCACAAACTGACACAGTTCACAGTTTCAATGTAACCGAATTACACGCCAAACTTTCCTTAACTGTCGATGAAAAAATATCAATTCGATAGATAAAAATGTCCTGAATAATATATAAAAATGATCAAAAATAGATCGGTGCAGAAGAAACACAAAAAAAAAATGTAGAGGTTCATGACAAAAACAGCAGTAGTTTCGAAAAAGATCATTGGACTGAAAGAAAAAAATACAAAATTGTAGATAATGGGTAGGTTCAGAAGGTGCAGAATTGAGCACAACCGTTGCTTAAAAAATCAATGATCGTCATGCGTCTTCTGAACGGCTTGATACATTAGCTGCCAAATTGAAAACACACAACACGTTTTCTCAAATGACCAGAAAAATTTTACGATCATCTAACACGCAACTGTTCAGTTGATTAGAAGTACAAAACAACGCGTTCAGAAGGTGCAATCGCAACAGTTACTGTATCCACATCCAGGTGAGATTTTTATATAAGTCTGAGGAGCTCTTATCACGTACCTATGATGACATAAATATCATGCTTGACGACTTTAATGCCTGGGTGGGCTAAGAAGACCTTCCTGGTTGAACACTCAGAAAACTCAGCCTATGCGACAAAAACTTTCCGTTCGACGAAGCATGAGAGCGGATAGTCTGAGTCACCAGGAGCACAAATCAATACATCTATCAGATTTCTCATATCCTACGTAGCAGCGCTAAAAAAAGAGAGACGATTCATATATTATAGCCTCCCAGCGGCGCACTACTGAATGGGGTCCCAGTATGTAAAGGACACTAACCATAAAGCGGTCATACATATAGATAGGTTGTAATCGATTGACTACGGCATACTGCCCACGGAGTGATGATTACTTCGGGTCCTTCAGCAATGCGCCGTTGGGCTGCCATAGGACGCGAAGCGAGCTGTGGAAGAACGTTATCTAGAGTTGAAAATATGGTCTGGCGAAAGCATGTCTGCTTAAACCCGCCGCCAACAAGTTAATCCACCACAGCGCAGATATCAATACAAGCCAAATATTGGAAAGGACATGCGATAGAAGGTGTGTGAAACCATCAATAAAACTATGTAAAATTACTTTCAGCAGCACCAATACCTTCGTCATAATTGGGAAAGACCTAACGTATGCCGATGACATCTACATTTCCGGTTACAATAAACTTGACGTCTGTCAAGCTCGCGGCTCTGATGATAAATGAGGAAAAATCGGAATATATCCTGTAATCAAATAAGCGCACAGCGCATACTCGGCAACCACATCGCCTTTTTATGCATGAGATTTCGACAAATTCGATTCTACTTTGTTTCACAAGGCAATATTACAGATCCAAATTGTCATCGAATTTCGAGGAGATGCAAAATCTCAGAGATGGTGCCGACCAAAATTCGATTTTAGGTGAGTCCATCCCCTGCGATTTGTACACACAAGGCCTTTAGATAAATTTATCACTCATTGGTTATTTGCACTCGCTTAAGATTAATCACCACAAATCTTGAGTGTATTTCTTATTTATTCACACATTTTTCGCTTAATTACTTTCGAAGTGCACTGATTTCAGTACCACTACCACTCTAAATTGTTAAATAAAAATTTGGAATTTTCCAGCTTCATCAACTTAACACGTTCACCGCATTGTTTATCCAGTACACCTAAAATTTTGCCCGCAACAACTGTAATTTTATTGGGCAGGCAAAGGCAACATTTAACGAATTCAGTGGCTGAAAGTCCTCCCCTTCCTGAAATATAAATAAAGGTGTGTAGAGCAGTTGACTGGAGCACCTTGACTGCTGGACACTTTCAGCTGCAAGTCAAAGATTA
>NW_016179437.1:0-7290 GCF_001687245.7 Rhagoletis zephyria | reverse complement strand
TGTTCACATAACGGTTGTTTGTAACAGCCAAAACGAATCGAGATAGATATAGACAAATGTATACATAAATGATCAGGATGAAAAAAGAAATCGATTAAGCCATGTCTGTCTGTCCGTCTGTCCGTCCGTCTGTCCGTCTGTCCGTCTGTCCGTCTGTCCGTGTACACGATAACTCGAGCAAAAATTGAGATATTTCAACGAAATTTGGTATGTAGGTTTCCCTTAATCCAAGGTAGGTTGGTATTGAAAATGGGCGAAATCGGACTTTAACCACGCCCACTTCCCATATAACGGTAATTTCCAGAAATACGAAAACTGCGATATTTTAGTAACTACTGAAGATAATTCAGTCAAAATTGATATTTGCAATAATTTTTAAACGAAAAATAAGAATATTATAAATTTTTGGAAAATGGGCGTAGCCACGCCCACTTATGGTTACATGTGTATATCTTGGTAACCGCTGCACCAATTTCTTCCAAACTTGGCACAGTTGTTGGCCAAATTAATATACCCTTGTGCACAAGTGCGCTCGGGTATAAAAAGATAATGAAAGATAAATTTTAATTTATTCGCTGAAATCGGAGATTTAGCAAAAACTTAATTTTGTAGGAAACGGTAATTTAAAGCAACTGTAAACTCGCCTAAAAAGCTGTAATTTACAGTTAAAACTGTAAATCTGGCAACATTGGGGTGCTTAATTAAATAAATTTCATTTAGTCGAGCTTAGAAACAGCAAGTAATGTAAATAAAAATTAGCAGCAATGTCACTCCACCCTAAAATTTATTACACCGGAAGGACCACACCGACTACCGCCGGAAGACGTGCAACCAAACTACCGGACAAACAAAACGTCCAGGTGATGGGCGAGAGAGACGGAAATTCGCATAATTTTAAGTAGCTTGGATTGCGCTGCAACAAGTTGGTTTTAAAGTTTGGAAACTCGCTAGTGTGAATAAACAAAAGCTCAGCACTATCGCCAATGGAGGGGGTAAAGCCTGAAGCCTGGCACAGCAGCGAGCGCATTGTTTAGGCGCAACTCCTGTTTATGTGTGCTAAAGTCCGCTACAAATGATAAACTTTATTATCGTAGAAGTGAGAATTCCAAAGGGATAAGCGGCGAGCAACTTAGTATGTACAGTTATCCATAAAAGTATGTATACTAAATGCCCCAACCAGAAGTAAAACTGAATAGAGTTGTTATTTTGAAATATACACTACTTGTATGCATGTATGTGTGTAGGTGTGTGTGTGTGTGTGCGAATGGCGTTGTTTGCTTGTGGGCAACATTATTTTCGAGCTGCTGTTATTGTTTTTGAACCCCATTTTCAATGCGCCTAACAACGAGATGCAGCACCACACCGAAGGGACTCTAAACAAACAGAAAACCTACATAAAATTGAGAAGCCACATAAACAAAGATGACCCTACAAGCTGCTGCAAAACGTGTATTGTTTTGTGCAGCAATATGTATCTATGTATGTGTGTGTGTGTGTGTGTGTGTGCGCGCTTATTATTATCTTTATGTCCACATCCTATGCAGCTACTTCGTGTGTCTTTTTTGTGTCCGTAGTTAGTTAATATTTTTGGCTCTACATTTTCTGCTTGCTGCAGCGGGCGGCTGGAGATGTGTGCTGTGGGGGTGTACTAAAGATAAATGCAACATATGCACACATACTGTAGTTGTATGTACTTATCTGCCCACTGAGAGTAATAGAACATTTTTGTACAAGCTGCTGCTGCTGCTTGTGTGTGTGTGTGTGTGTGCGTGTGTTCAAGTGTTAAGTGTGCAGACATTTGCTTTAGGCCGAAAAGTGAGAAGTTGTCCAATATTTACACATTTTCCAACTTGCATACTTTGCTGCTTATGGCTTAGGACTACTTAATCTAAACCGTAGGTTGTTTATTTATTTTAGTTGGTGTCGGCTAGTGTTGCCGCTGGAGTTTAAGGGTAAATGACCCTGAAGTGACCTTATGACTTGGATAGTTTGGTTGTAAAATGGGTTGGTTGTCGCTTGGGGAAATAGTATGACTGAGATATTGTCCGTGCGTTTCCGACGCTAAGACTGACTCTATGTCTATGTCACATTTAAGTTCAAGCTCATGTCGCACGTATCGAATACATATCCTTGTCTTGTTCGTCTACGAAGGCTCAGTCATAGGCAAGGATAGACTGTCGCAAACCCGCTTCTACGAGCTTCTTTGTCGACAATAGGGAAGGAAAGGTTATATGTTCACTTCAACATCTCATTAGATCCTATTGAGCTTTACGTTACCACAAAAAGAGGGAGAACTTTAGTGGATCCAGTTACGTGAAAGTCTTGCGATCTGCCACGCAAAAACCTCTTCAAATGAAAAAGTTCAGAAAACTACGAAGGATACGTCATATTTTGATAATAATCCAAGAACTATGTACGATTTGAGTGCAAGTTCCAAGTACAGAACATCTGATTCTTCAATGGCAACAGCTCGTCTACCGACTAGTTGATGTCCTTGTAAGAGCAAAGACAGACACCACTGCCTACTAAGAGAAGCGATCGATGAGTCAAGGTTAGAAGAGCATAGGACCAACCTCCTTATCCACCATATGACGGAGCGCAAGTTTGGTGTCGGGTTTGTCAAGTATTATCGTTTAATTCGATAAACGCGCGTCTTGGCACAGATAAAAAAAATGTCGCTCATCTGAGACCATGCCCGACAGAAGAGATGGTTGACGCCACCAAAGACCACACGCACGAGCGTTGTCCCGCCACGAGTCAGCTGACAGACTGAGGCTGATTGCAGCAAAATTGGTCCTACCAATAAGTGCTCGGATGTGGGCTACACCTGGCTTCTTATCAACAACAGCGAACAAGTAAGAAGTAACGAATGTCTCGTACCAAATTCGCATAAGAAATGGAAGTAACATATTTTTTTTTTAATAATATGCCCGCTTAGTAATCTAAAAGTCAAACGAGTTGGAGGTACTGGCGCTTTGCTGTAGCAACAACCTCCTGGTGAACATTTTTTTTTATTCTGCCACAAATTGCAGCAGCAGCATTGCCATAGCAACTTTTGCCTAGAGTAAACTTGCGGAAGCGCTGTTGATTGCAACAATTGTACGCTTGTTGTTGGCAGTTGGCTGCTGTTGTTGCAAGTTGACTTGTTTGTGTGGAGCTTACTAGTTACCTTTGCTTTATATTGCTGCCACAGGGTGGCGTGGATTTTTTTTTTGTTTTTTTTTTTTTTGAAAGAAAGAAATTTGTAACTTGCCGCTTTTGTTGTGCGAGGAATTTTGTTTTGTTTTTTTTTTCTCTCTCTCTCTAGCATTTTTCGACTTCAATGCGGTATTTGAGGCATATTTACTGAGTTCGTGTACTTGACTTCTTCTACTCCATTCAGTCGCTGTTTCACATTTTTTCCGTTCCATTCTTAGACGGTGCATAGAGTACGCGCTGTGCAGCCTTAAGGCGCACTTAAAATGAAGCGGCTTTCTTTGTACGGAAATAAGGAAATAGTTTTGTAGGGAGAAAAAGAAATGAGTGCATAAAAATATTTTACTAAAAATGTAGTCTTCAGTGAAAAGTTTTGTAGGAGGAGGTAGGTAAAAGTTTTTCTTCATGTTTTTATATTAAAAAGATTGCTGACAGGTTTAAACGTGCATTCAAAAAAGACAAGCAACCACAAGCTACAAAACGCTACCACTTGTTATTGTTGTTTAAAAAATTTAAACTTCATCTAAGTGGGGGCCAATAAAAAGGCACTAATTGAGCTGTGACTCGACTGATTGCTCTTGCACATGAAAAATAAATTTAATAAATCATCTTATTCCGCTACCTTGCTTGCGAGCATTTATTTATTTACTGAGAAATGCTCCAAAAAGAGAAAAATCCATTGCAGCATGGAGTGGGCCAAAGTTATTTCACAAATTCTACGAAGATATATGGGGCATTCCCGCCCAATTCGGACAGCATTTGGCTTTACATCTCTGATTTATGTCATATTTTTTTATGTGATAATACCAACTGACAGAGGCCTCAAGGTTTTTTTTTTTAAATTTTTCTAGTTCCGTCGTTTTCAAGACATACATTTTTGAAAAAAATATTCTTTTTTATAAATGCTTTGCAAAAAATGGGCCGATTGCCCCCACATTGGAAGAAAAGATTTAAAAAAATTTCAAAACCCGTATTTCTATAAACTTTCCATAAAATCTTAACATTTTTCTTCAAAATGTTGATTTCCTAAAAACACTTAATGATTGATTTTCTGAAAGTTTTTAATAAAAAAAACTATCACTCCTTCCGAAATTTTAAATGCCGCGACTAATTATCTTTTTTAGATTTTATATTCCAACTCGTCCTATTAAAGCCACTAAAAATAACGTTTTTTTATCAAAAATCTATGTCTCGAAAAAGCTTGTAAAAAATAAAAAAAAAAAATTGGGAAAGTCTTTTTTAAAAAAAAACTCAGAGATGCAAAATCCAAATGGTATTCGAATTGGCAGGGATTTCCAATGGATAAGCACATATACATACATAGATTACCCTACGTTTGGCGACTTTTGGATTTTTGTCAAGATTGTTTTTTTTCCACTTCGAAATATTCGGTACTTTTTCAGAAGCTTTGATAATTTTAATTAATTTTATAGCACAATTCTGTATCGGTGACAAAAATTTTTTTACTGACAAATTTAAACTTTTTTATATATTTTTCCGTAATAAAAACTGTGTCAAGAATTTGTCAGTGATAGAGAATAGAGCCGTTAAAGTCAATTTCGGTTTTTTGGTTTATTTTCGGAACATTTCGGGTTATATGTGAATTTTCGTGTGTTATTTCGGGTTTTAAACATCTTTTTTCCAGAACGTTTCGTAATTTCCTGGGACGGTGCAGATGTTTTTCGAAATTTTAGGCATTAAGAGTTTCGCTCGTTTTTCGGGATTTCTTTGAAGTCTTATCGATTTTTTCGGAATTTTTAGAATTTTTTCCAGAACATGAGTTTTCGTTATTTTCAGGGTTTTTGCAGTTTTTTTGAGAAATTTCGGAATTTTCATGAGATTTTGTATTTCGATGGAGTGAAGCGAATGTATTCTTCATTTTTGTTGAATAGAGAATACGAAAAAATGGCAATGAAAATTTCGCAAAGTTTAGTATGTTCTATGGATAATATTTCGCGACAGGGATTCATCATAGGTTAGATTATAAATTACGTTGAATGCCACTCTCCATATGGAATACACAGAGCCCCACTTCTGCCAAAATCCCAATTGTGATATACGTAACAAGTGTTTTCTTGCGGGAATTTTGGACAGAATTGATTGACTAATAATGACATTTACTCGAACAGCTCTGTGCCCGCGAACGCAGACTGCATTCTTTGTGCTAAATCGTGTAGAACTACTCTGCGTTGAATTGCTACCTTCGAAGAGGTATTATTGCACTGTAGAGATTAAATCACAGCCTGGTTGTAAGAATAGACGGTGATCGAGTATTTTATTTTAGGAGAGTTCATGGGGCAGGAGAGATCCTGAAAGACACCGAAGTACCCCGGTAAATGCAGGCTTATGCATAGAATTATGTAGTTAGAATGGATGCTGCTGCCGATTTTCAAATTTAGTTCCGAGCCATCACTGAAGATTGAAATGGAACTAGTGCCTATCTTTTTACGCCTTACCCGCCTTACTTGTTTGCTAAAGTAATTTTTACCTGAGTATTTACCAACTCCTAAATACCCAAGTTTTTTTACTTGAATATTGAGACATCTCCAAATACTAATTACACATGTATTTGTGTATTTAGTACCCAAACTGGTATTTAAAAAACAAAACTACTTAGGTATGCCCATTACTGGATGCCATGTCGGTGTTCACATATATATGTATGTATGTTGGTACTTGTGTACATTCGATTTACCACAAATCATAAAATAACGATCAAAAGTCACCGAGAAGATAAAACAACGATTAAATTGTGATTTTTGTTATGAAAATCATAACGGTTATGGCGCCTTATTCTTAGCATTTAATTCGGAAAAAGTGGTATTCTCTAGAAATCCATTTAAAATCGAAAACCGAAGAAGGGTAGTTTACCTTGCCATGAGAAAGAAGTCTCTATATCGATGGTACTCTGCAATAACGACACAACTCAAAACTCAAAACTCAAAAAAAAAAAATATAAAAATAAAACCCTTTACCACTGAACCGTGGCTTATGTCTCTAATCATTATCGTATTCATGTCTAATCCTTACTAAGTCTTTATGACTGCTTGGAAAAGTATTAAAAAGACATGGATACGACAAGGATTAGAGACATGTGCCGCTGTTTAGTAGTAAGGGCTTTTTTATTAACTTTTGAGCTATGTCGTTATTACCGAGGACCATCGATATGTTCTCTGCCATAACGTAAAAAGTCTATGAAATGAATTTATACCCATTCTACTGGCACATACTACATACATACGTACATATATAAGTACACATGCATTTGAATCAAAGTTAAGTAGTGCCAAGGAACTGTAGAGAACCTCATTGATATTTGTTGCATACAGTTTTCCCGCATTTGCGGCATGAACCGTGCTTTGTTTCAAGTAAGTATTTTGTATATATTTACATACTTACGTACATATATACTTACATACATACCTACTTGCATATAACAACAATGAAGAACGGAAGTAGGTGTATTTGTGTCAGTTGTACTTTCTGCACTTCCTCTTTAAGTTAAGCCAAGCTGGCTAAGAGCCATTTTCACTTTCGCTTGCTCGCGTAGTAAAAGCTATTCTTACATACAAACATGAATACATATGTATATATGTACATATACATAGAGTGTAGCGCAAGAAACAAATAGTACTTAGAGGCATCTGTATGTATGTAACTATATAAAATGTTCATAATGTATCCTGAAAGTGCATGCGTACATACTTAAATGCATTCATAAATATATGCATTGTACATATATATATATAAATGCTGTGAATATGTGTGCCTCCTGGTAGCCAAGTAGCAAGTAGCTATATTTATATTTAGTAGGTTGCCTACAGCGACAAATAGCAGGAGCAATTGTCGTAGTAAATATGTCAACAAGCAGCTTGTGGCATTATGTTAAGTGATGTAATGCAACAGGAGCTCCAACAAAACATTATTACTAATAATACAACAATAACGGCGAATGACTTTCGATTGTGAACAATGCATAACTTTCAATGATAAGTCAACTACGAAGTATGTGCACAACACAGCTAAGCATTGCATTTACACAGAGTCATAAATGCAAAAGTGGTGGTTTCGTTTTCGTTCTGAACTTTTTTTTTT
>NW_016179436.1:1051-7293 GCF_001687245.7 Rhagoletis zephyria | reverse complement strand
GTTCACATAACGGTTGTTTGTAACAGGCAAAACGAATCGAGATAGATATAGACAAATGTATACATAAATGATCAGAATGAAAAGAGAAATCGATTAAGCGGTGACTGTCTGTCCGTCCGTCCGTCCGTCCGTCCGTCCGTCTGTCCGTCTGTGCACACGATAACTCGAGTAAAAATTGAGATATCTTAACGAAACTTCGTACATGCACTTCTTTTGGGCGTAGGACGGATGGTATAAAGTTATAATACCCTTGTGCACAAGTGCGCTCGGGTATAAAAACTCATTTGAAGCTTTTTGCAGCTACAGCTTCAATTTTATTGAATTCCGGTCCAGAATCGTTTGTAGTTGATTGTAGTTAAACAAATTTTTTTTTAGCTGCAAAATAAGTGCGTAATGCGTTTTTGTTTTAATTCATATGAAGCTTTTTACAGCTACAGCTTCAATTTTAATGAATTCAGGTCCAGAAGCGTTTGTAGTTGATTGTAATTTTAATTTTTTTTTTAGTTGAAAAATAATTGCGTAATGCGTTTTTTTTTAAATTCATATGAAGCTTTCTGCAGCTACAGCTTAAGTTTTAATGAATTCAGGTCCAGAATCGTTTGTAGTTGATTGTAGTTAAACATTTTTTTTTTAGTTGAAAAATAAGTGCGTAATGCGTTTTTTAAAAAAATCATATAAAGCTTTTTACAGCTACAGCTTCTATTTTAATGAATTCTGGTCCAGAATCGTTTGTAGTTGAATGTAGTTAAAATTTTTTTTTAGTTCAAAAACAGTGCGTAATGCGTTTTAAAAAAAAATTTATATGAAGCTTTTTACAGCTACAGCCTCAGTTCTAATGAATTCTGGTCCAAAATCGTTTGTAGTTGATTGTAGTTTTAATTTTGTTTTTGTTAGTTAAAAAAAGNGCCTAAATTTTAATGAATTCTGGTCCAGAATCGTTTGTAGTTGATTGAAGCTTTTTACAGCTTCAGCTTCCGTTTTAACCATTTATGTACATCTTTTTAGATTCGGGCTTTAAAAATTCAATTTTTTTATTAAGTGATCCTTAATATATAATATAGTAACATTCAATTCAATCTTTTTCCAAAATGCGATTCTAAAGTGTTTTTTGGAATGATGCCATATGGCATCATTTGTACTAATTGGTGTAAAAAATATGCAAAAATTTTTTAATATGATATTTTATTTTATCCAAATCAAATTAAATAACATCACAAAAATTTAATAAAATAGTTGGAACATGCATAGATTTAATAATTCATTTAAAAAATTTACCAGTTGCAATTTCCCAGTACAAATATATCGTTATTTGCTGGTGCGGATTTCAGCTCCTTCAAATATTATTGATGCCATATGGCATCATACACATTTAAAAATATACCACGCGTTTATTAGCACTTTTTTAAATTAAATTACAAGTTCTAGTATTATTTGACACTATTTTGGAAACTAGNCAAAAAAAGTACGTAATGCGTTTTAAAAAAAATTTATATGAAGCTTTTTACATCTTCAGCTTCCCTTGTAAATAAATAATGGTCCAGAATCGTTTGTAGTTGATTGTAGTTTACATTTTTTCTAGTTCAAAAAAAGTGCGTAATGCGTTTTAAAAAAAATTTATATGAAGCTTTTTACATCTTCAGCTTCCCTTGTAAGTAAATAATGGTCCAGAATCGTTTGTAGTTGATTGTAGTTTACATTTTTCTTTTATTAGTTAAAAAAAGTACGTAATGCGTTTTTTAAAAACTGTATATGACGCTTTTTACAGCTTCAGCTTCCGTTTTAATGAATTCTGGTCCCGAATCGTTTGTAGTTGATTGTAGTTTACATTTTTCTTTTATTAGTTAAAAAAAGTACGTAATGCGTTTTTTAAAAACTGTATATGACGCTTTTTACAGCTTCAGCTTCCGTTTTAATGAATTCTGGTCCCGAATCGTTTGTAGTTGATTGTAGTTTACATTTTTCTTTTATTAGTTAAAAAAAGTACGTAATGCGTTTTTTAAAAACTGTATATGACGCTTTTTACAGCTTCAGCTTCCGTTTTAATGAATTCTGGTCCCGAATCGTTTGTAGTTGATTGTAGTTTACATTTTTCTTTTATTAGTTAAAAAAAGTACGTAATGCGTTTTTTAAAAACTGTATATGACGCTTTTTACAGCTTCAGCTTCCGTTTTAATGAATTCTGGTCCCGAATCGTTTGTAGTTGATTGTAGTTTACATTTTTCTTTTATTAGTTAAAAAAAGTACGTAATGCGTTTTTTAAAAACTGTATATGACGCTTTTTACAGCTTCAGCTTCCGTTTTAATGAATTCTGGTCCCGAATCGTTTGTAGTTGATTGTAGTTTACATTTTTCTTTTATTAGTTAAAAAAAGTACGTAATGCGTTTTTTAAAAACTGTATATGACGCTTTTTACAGCTTCAGCTTCCGTTTTAATGAATTCTGGTCCCGAATCGTTTGTAGTTGATTGTAGTTTACATTTTTCTTTTATTAGTTAAAAAAAGTACGTAATGCGTTTTTTAAAAACTGTATATGACGCTTTTTACAGCTTCAGCTTCCGTTTTAATGAATTCTGGTCCCGAATCGTTTGTAGTTGATTGTAGTTTACATTTTTCTTTTATTAGTTAAAAAAAGTACGTAATGCGTTTTTTAAAAACTGTATATGACGCTTTTTACAGCTTCAGCTTCCGTTTTAATGAATTCTGGTCCCGAATCGTTTGTAGTTGATTGTAGTTTACATTTTTCTTTTATTAGTTAAAAAAAGTACGTAATGCGTTTTTTAAAAACTGTATATGACGCTTTTTACAGCTTCAGCTTCCGTTTTAATGAATTCTGGTCCCGAATCGTTTGTAGTTGATTGTAGTTTACATTTTTCTTTTATTAGTTAAAAAAAGTACGTAATGCGTTTTTTAAAAACTGTATATGACGCTTTTTACAGCTTCAGCTTCCGTTTTAATGAATTCTGGTCCCGAATCGTTTGTAGTTGATTGTAGTTTACATTTTTCTTTTATTAGTTAAAAAAAGTACGTAATGCGTTTTTTAAAAACTGTATATGACGCTTTTTACAGCTTCAGCTTCCGTTTTAATGAATTCTGGTCCCGAATCGTTTGTAGTTGATTGTAGTTTACATTTTTCTTTTATTAGTTAAAAAAAGTACGTAATGCGTTTTTTAAAAACTGTATATGACGCTTTTTACAGCTTCAGCTTCCGTTTTAATGAATTCTGGTCCCGAATCGTTTGTAGTTGATTGTAGTTTACATTTTTCTTTTATTAGTTAAAAAAAGTACGTAATGCGTTTTTTAAAAACTGTATATGACGCTTTTTACAGCTTCAGCTTCCGTTTTAATGAATTCTGGTCCCGAATCGTTTGTAGTTGATTGTAGTTTACATTTTTCTTTTATTAGTTAAAAAAAGTACGTAATGCGTTTTTTAAAAACTGTATATGACGCTTTTTACAGCTTCAGCTTCCGTTTTAATGAATTCTGGTCCCGAATCGTTTGTAGTTGATTGTAGTTTACATTTTTCTTTTATTAGTTAAAAAAAGTACGTAATGCGTTTTTTAAAAACTGTATATGACGCTTTTTACAGCTTCAGCTTCCGTTTTAATGAATTCTGGTCCCGAATCGTTTGTAGTTGATTGTAGTTTACATTTTTCTTTTATTAGTTAAAAAAAGTACGTAATGCGTTTTTTAAAAACTGTATATGACGCTTTTTACAGCTTCAGCTTCCGTTTTAATGAATTCTGGTCCCGAATCGTTTGTAGTTGATTGTAGTTTACATTTTTCTTTTATTAGTTAAAAAAAGTACGTAATGCGTTTTTTAAAAACTGTATATGACGCTTTTTACAGCTTCAGCTTCCGTTTTAATGAATTCTGGTCCCGAATCGTTTGTAGTTGATTGTAGTTTACATTTTTCTTTTATTAGTTAAAAAAAGTACGTAATGCGTTTTTTAAAAACTGTATATGACGCTTTTTACAGCTTCAGCTTCCGTTTTAATGAATTCTGGTCCCGAATCGTTTGTAGTTGATTGTAGTTTACATTTTTCTTTTATTAGTTAAAAAAAGTACGTAATGCGTTTTTTAAAAACTGTATATGACGCTTTTTACAGCTTCAGCTTCCGTTTTAATGAATTCTGGTCCCGAATCGTTTGTAGTTGATTGTAGTTTACATTTTTCTTTTATTAGTTAAAAAAAGTACGTAATGCGTTTTTTAAAAACTGTATATGACGCTTTTTACAGCTTCAGCTTCCGTTTTAATGAATTCTGGTCCCGAATCGTTTGTAGTTGATTGTAGTTTACATTTTTCTTTTATTAGTTAAAAAAAGTACGTAATGCGTTTTTTAAAAACTGTATATGACGCTTTTTACAGCTTCAGCTTCCGTTTTAATGAATTCTGGTCCCGAATCGTTTGTAGTTGATTGTAGTTTACATTTTTCTTTTATTAGTTAAAAAAAGTACGTAATGCGTTTTTTAAAAACTGTATATGACGCTTTTTACAGCTTCAGCTTCCGTTTTAATGAATTCTGGTCCCGAATCGTTTGTAGTTGATTGTAGTTTACATTTTTCTTTTATTAGTTAAAAAAAGTACGTAATGCGTTTTTTAAAAACTGTATATGACGCTTTTTACAGCTTCAGCTTCCGTTTTAATGAATTCTGGTCCCGAATCGTTTGTAGTTGATTGTAGTTTACATTTTTCTTTTATTAGTTAAAAAAAGTACGTAATGCGTTTTTTAAAAACTGTATATGACGCTTTTTACAGCTTCAGCTTCCGTTTTAATGAATTCTGGTCCCGAATCGTTTGTAGTTGATTGTAGTTTACATTTTTCTTTTATTAGTTAAAAAAAGTACGTAATGCGTTTTTTAAAAACTGTATATGACGCTTTTTACAGCTTCAGCTTCCGTTTTAATGAATTCTGGTCCCGAATCGTTTGTAGTTGATTGTAGTTTACATTTTTCTTTTATTAGTTAAAAAAAGTACGTAATGCGTTTTTTAAAAACTGTATATGACGCTTTTTACAGCTTCAGCTTCCGTTTTAATGAATTCTGGTCCCGAATCGTTTGTAGTTGATTGTAGTTTACATTTTTCTTTTATTAGTTAAAAAAAGTACGTAATGCGTTTTTTAAAAACTGTATATGACGCTTTTTACAGCTTCAGCTTCCGTTTTAATGAATTCTGGTCCCGAATCGTTTGTAGTTGATTGTAGTTTACATTTTTCTTTTATTAGTTAAAAAAAGTACGTAATGCGTTTTTTAAAAACTGTATATGACGCTTTTTACAGCTTCAGCTTCCGTTTTAATGAATTCTGGTCCCGAATCGTTTGTAGTTGATTGTAGTTTACATTTTTCTTTTATTAGTTAAAAAAAGTACGTAATGCGTTTTTTAAAAACTGTATATGACGCTTTTTACAGCTTCAGCTTCCGTTTTAATGAATTCTGGTCCCGAATCGTTTGTAGTTGATTGTAGTTTACATTTTTCTTTTATTAGTTAAAAAAAGTACGTAATGCGTTTTTTAAAAACTGTATATGACGCTTTTTACAGCTTCAGCTTCCGTTTTAATGAATTCTGGTCCCGAATCGTTTGTAGTTGATTGTAGTTTACATTTTTCTTTTATTAGTTAAAAAAAGTACGTAATGCGTTTTTTAAAAACTGTATATGACGCTTTTTACAGCTTCAGCTTCCGTTTTAATGAATTCTGGTCCCGAATCGTTTGTAGTTGATTGTAGTTTACATTTTTCTTTTATTAGTTAAAAAAAGTACGTAATGCGTTTTTTAAAAACTGTATATGACGCTTTTTACAGCTTCAGCTTCCGTTTTAATGAATTCTGGTCCAGAATCATTTGTTAATCAGTTAATCAATTGTACATGTTTTTTTTTTAGTTCAAAATTTTATCAATTTTATTGAATTCAGGTCCAAAATTTTAACAATTTTATTCAATTTTATTGAATTCAGTTCCAGAATCGTTTGTAGTTGAATGTAGTTAAACAAATTTTTTTTTAGTTGAAAAATAAGTGCGTAATGCGTTTTTTTTTAATTCATATGAAGCTTTTTACAGCTACAGCTTCAATTTTAATGAATTCAGGTTCAGAAGCGTTTGTAGTTGATTGCAGTTTTAATTTTTTTTTTTAGTTGAAAAATAATTGCGTAATGCGATTTTTTAAAAATTCATATGAAGCTTTCTGCAGCTACAGCTTAAGTTTTAATGAATTCAGGTCCAGAATCGTTTGTAGTTGAATGTAGTTAAACA
>NW_016179436.1:0-1041 GCF_001687245.7 Rhagoletis zephyria | reverse complement strand
AAAAAAAGTGCGTAATGCGTTTTAAAAAAAATTTATATGAAGCTTTTTACAGCTACAGCTTCAGTTCTAATGAATTCTGGTCCAAAATCGTTTGTAGTTGATTGTGGTTTTAATTTTATTTTTTAGTTGAAAAATAAGTGCGTAATGCGTTTAAAAAGAAAATCATATGAAGCTTTTTACAGATACAGCTTCAATTGTAATGAATTCTGGTCCAGAATCGTTTGTTGTTGATTGTAGTTTACATCTGTTAGTTAAAAAAAAGTGCCTAATGTGTTTTTTAAAAAATTTATATGAAGCTTTTTACAGCTTCAGCTTCCGTTTTAACCATTTATGTACATCTTTTTAGATTCGGGCTTTAAAAATCCAATTTTTTTATTAAGTGATCCTTAATACATAATATAATAACATTCAATTTAATCTTTTTCCAAAATGCGATTCTAAAGTGTTTTTTGGATAGATGCCATATGGCATCATTTGTACTAATTGGTGTAAAAAATATGCAAAGATTTTTTAATATGATATTTTATTTTATCCAAATCAAATTAAATAACACCACAAAAATTTAATAAAATAAGTTGGAACAGGCATAGATTTAATAATTCATTTAAAAAATATACCAGTTGCAATTTCCCAGTACAAATATATCGTTATTTGCTGGTGCGGATTTCAGCTCCTTCAAATATTATTGATGCCATATGGCATCATACACATTTAAAAATATACCACGCGTTTATTAGCACTTTTTTAAATTAAATTACAAGTTCTAGTATTATTTGACACTATTTTGGAAACTAGAGCATATTTACCTGTTTTTAATTTATTGGGTTATTTGGTAAAATATAGTATTTTAATGTTGACCTCTCTAAGCAGAAGAAAATCGATATTAAGTAAAGTTTTAAAATTTAAATTTTGCATCTTGTAAGGATAAAAATAACAATACCGTATTCAAATATAGTTTATAAAACTTCCCATTACAGCGTTTCATATAAAAATATAATTTCAGATAAGCTCAATTAAATCTGTGAGTATTCAAAAAAGCAT
>NW_016179435.1:1921-7291 GCF_001687245.7 Rhagoletis zephyria | reverse complement strand
TAGTTGCAAATTCGAATGGCAGCAATGCCACAACTCTCATTCAGAAATACGAGTATGATGTACACGTGTATGTATGTATGTAGTTGAGTTCAACATTTGACGAACTGGCTACTGGGCGCAACACCCAAGACAAGACCGACCTCATCGTACAGCCACCATACCCCAACGAGCGGAGAGTAGCGATTTGGCGCTGCCTGCAACGGATGCCAAGTATCCGCCATTAAACTGACCAGTAATTTGCGTTAAAACAGTGCGAAAAAACAACGAAGAAATATGAGAAAAGAAAAATTACTAAAAAAAAGGCGTCAAATTTCAATGGCGGATTGTGGCGCAAAACCGGTAGCTATGAAGAAGCAATAAAAAAAAAATAAAACATTGGAATTGGCGCAGTATTTTCACACACAAGCAGAAGTTACTCGTTTTTTATTGTTGTTGTAGCATTTAATGTTGGCCAGTTTAGCATTTTTTTTTCTTTCATTTATTTGTGCCACACTTTGCGCAGTGGCAATTAGCTTCTCAGAAATCACGTTGCATAAATAACTTCTATGCATTCATTATTAATTTTTTTTTTTTGTTTTTTTTTTTTTTGTTTAGCACGGCCATTTTGTTTGCATGATGAAAATGTGTAATTTGCTTGCATGTGAAATGTGTGGAAATGCTATTAGAGGTTGAAAAGACATTAAGCGGACCATTTGTATTCAGAGGAAAATACATACGTATGTATTTATGTGCATATGCATGTATGTACATAAGAAAAACAGAAGTGCTTTAGTACCGCTAATTTCCATTAATGCAGCAATTGCTACACATTTACATAATTACAAGCATACATACACGCATATGTACATACATATATCGATTCAGATTTTGTTGCACGCACTTACGAAATTAATAAATATATTAAACAAATATCAAAAAAAAATCAAAAATCACAGCAGGTTTGATCAGGGACCTGAACTGGCTGAGGCAGTTGGTCTGTTCGGGTCAGCGGTTCGAACCGTTCTGGTATCTTTGGTTTGGTTCGTAAAAATGGTTTTCTTTTGCTTTTGAGACGGGTCACAGTGGTCGGGGAGAGGCCATGTTTTGCGGGAGAAAGGGTATATTTCCTATCGCCTTAACCCCGTTTAAATGTTTTCAATTACCTTATTAAACTTAGAACATTCAAAGGATGTGTGCTGTGAAGGCCCAATCGCGGGTGATGCTGTGGCTGGAGAGTATTTTCAATGAATGTTTAATGCTCAACCATGTTCCCTCTACTTGGCAAGGTGTTAAATTATTGCTCATTCGCAAGGTAAACAATAGAGAACATGCGCTGCCTTAAGGTAGGGTAGAGAAAAAACGCAAGATTTGGACAAAAATCTCGCTAGTTACGTGTAAACACTCAATAGTGCTAAACGAGAGACTCACCTACACAGTCTATGTGAGAGTTATTTAGCGAGACTTTTTTTGCCTATACACAGTGCATCACAGATACATAGATCGAAAACTCTACGATAACTCTACGCTCTATTTAACAAGCTATGTAAGTTTTTGCTCTACGGAGAAGTATAGTAAAGCTAGGAAATTTTATATAGAAAAAATTGTTTGATGTGAGTCCAAGAGCAGACATGGTACCGAAGAGAGAGATTGCCACCCACTATCAAAATTTATACACATTAAAAAACATATTTAATTTTTAGGTACATTTATCTACTGTTAGATAAATATTTTATATAATAAGTACAATTTGAGAATTTAGTTTTCATCCCTAGTGCGAAAAAAGTATTTTATGATGTCAATAGGTGAATACTGTCAAATCGACGAAAGGATTGCGGTCCGCGGATGACGAAATCTTTATTTTTATATCGTGACTTTGATATACATACATACATATACTAAGGGTTGACAACAATTCGAGATAAAAAAAAACTAACTATAAGCGAGAGGTAACAATTGTCTACCATCTACTTTGTAACTTTGTTTTTGTAAAAAAGCCGTAGTATAGTAAAAAGTCGGTTGTCGGTGAAAATTCGATTGAGTGTGTGTGGTAACAAGATATGGCGATTATGTTTTTGTCATTATGTCGAATTTTTCTTTGCTGCCTATTAAATTATAAAATTTTTCTCAAATGTTAATTTTACGTAAGCCTAAGAAATTTTGGCTGGGTTTGGCTAAGATACCGTTACTAAACAATAAAAGAATTGTATCTTGTGAGCTTATGTGACCATATTTTGTGTTGCCATATTTTGCGATTTCTGAAAAAACTGCTATTTTCGTAGTTATACTGTTAGTGTTAGTAAAGAATTATTTACCGTTTGGGTGAGAGAAATCAATAAAAATAGGAAACAAAAGGCTGTTTACAATTTTGTTGTTGCGAAGGTTGTTACCTTTAGCTTTTGTGTGAGCAAATTAAGAAATTCGGGCTTTCCAGGACTAAAATTGAAATTAGCATAGTTTAGCATCATTTTTCAGAAATTACCACTGTATAAATGAATTAAAAAAAATAATACATTCAAATAGTTTTATTAAAACCACAAGTTAAAGGGATCACATTTAGAGCCCGCGGTCGTCAAAGGTTAAAATATTTTTCTTTTACAAAAAGTGGGGAAAATCATATGCCAATAAACAGGCATTTGGACCATAGTGCAACGTAGTCATTATGGTATCCGAGTTGTGAATAAATGTGATAAGAATTCAGTTCTTGGACAAATAGCTGCGTGCTCAACGTAAACCCCTCGAAGATCGAACTACTATTATTCAAAGAGAAGATTTACAGGGGTTTCGCCCTCATCTTATGCTATGGATGTACAAGCCGGTGCTTCGGTCAATGGTGGCATACGGTTCGGATCGCTGGATTGGTGGAAAGCCGTCTGTTATATGCCGCCTATTGATCTCTTTATAAAAGAAGGTGCTTCACAGAGTACCCTTTGATTGAGCGAACGGAGTCTTTGGAAATAATGCACAGAGTACTTAACGGCTCTGACTATTAGGCCGAAGCTACGCAATAAGCGGCAATGTAGCGAGCGGCTAAAAAGGTATAAAACATACGAAATATTATTGAAGTGGTCACGCAACGAGCGGAATTTCTGACCGGTTGTGCGACATTTTCGTATGGTGTCGCCGCTTTGCCGCTCATTGCGTGACCTCGACCTTACAGCCGTACCTAATTTAGCGCGTTGAGCGTTTCGCTTGTATCTTTATCTCTCTCTGACGGATTAAATTTTAGATACGCTAGAAGAAGAGAGGCCGACAGGCCCAACGCTTGACGCGCTTATTTAGGTATGGCTCTTAGGCATGTCGTTGCAGTGATCAGGATGACCGACGAGCTAGCCAAAAACGGGTCGGCCCAAGGTATCTCAGCGGCAGAGAGGTTTTGTGTCTCTGAACTACATATACTAAGGGTCGCATATCTCAGCGCTGGAGAAGGTGGCAAATGAAGGAATCTAATCCACTAAACGCGAAAAACGCACTTCATTTCTCATCAAACTGTACAGAAGGGATTTATCTCGACTAACTGCCATTTTCACAGGGCACTGGGCCCTAGTTACCTATGCTGCAAGACTAGGACTGGATCACAACACTTCTTTCCGAAGCTGTTATTTAGTAGGGGCAGAAGAAACGGTAGAATATCTGCTCTGTAATTGTCCAGCACTCTGTAGGACAAGAATTAAGTTTCTAGGCAAACCTTTCTGGTGCGATCTAATCGACATAAGTGATATAAATCCGTTGCAACTCCTCAGATTATTAAACTCTACAGACTGGATCTGAGAGAAAAAGCCAACTTCTGCTGTTTTCTTGTTGTCGTGAAGTTATTAAACTCGCCACATTAACCAAATAACCTATCAGAAGTGTTAAGTGTCATAATGTTTTAAAGTCTAAAAAATTTTCAACATAAAATAACGGTTAAATGGTTTAAGGGGATTTGTAACTCCTCCAAAATGTGTTTAAACCAGAGACTGAGAAAAATAACTATTTCATCGTGGAGTTTTGAAACGGTCATTAAAATTTTTGTAAGAATTATAAAAGTTTTTTAAAATAATTATAAGTGACAAAAATTTTTTAAGTCATCAATAACTACTGTTTTGAGACTAATACCGAATTTCCACTAGACATTGAAATTACAAAAAATTGGAAGCTTTTAAAATGTGTCATGTGGAAATATAGATTTTGATGACATTTTTTTTTAACGTAACGACACGATTTGTTTTAATGGCCACCTTAGTCATTACAATTTTCGCCATTTAATGCCTAGTGGAACCCAGCATTATATTATGAAAGTCTTTTCATAATAATTATCAACTAGATAAACTCTTTAAGCCTACAAAGATTTATTTTTTTTTGATACTTATATTATAAAAGTGGTTTAAGTCTTGAAGGACTGGACTAGCTCAAGGCTTTTTCAGATCATCGTCACTGTGGTGCTACTTTAGAAAAGGTTACAAAAATGGAAATCCAGAGACTAATTGCACGAAAAAAATTAAATTCCCTCCTCTGCTGTTGTTACCTGTTCAATGTGTCTTAGGATTACCTAAAAAGCCGTTTGTGCACTAAATGTTCACTTTATTGCAAGACACTATCTCATAAGTGTACCCTAGGGTGGTCCAAAAATACATGTGGGGGGAAAAGTAAAGTCGGAATTTTAATGCTCCCACCCCCTAGGATTGTTCTATACCATAAAAAAGGGGTAACGTTTTTTTATTTTGAAATTAAAAATCGCTCAAAGTTTTCCATGTGTTTTATATGAAAAAAAACAACTTTTAGAAGAAATGGTATAGAACTCTGAATTGAACTTCAATACTTTTCGATTGGAAAACTCTATTTCTCTTCAAGAGATTCCCAATAATAATACTCTATTGTTCATTTAACCATTTTTTTCATAGTAACTATATACTATAGGTCCGCCAAAAACCCCAGAAAATGCAAATGGGGGGACCGATTAATTATTATTAGCAGGGATAGGATTTTAAGGCATTTGCCTATTTTGTCTGCTTCGTCGTATGTATAAATAAATTAAAGAATCACGCGTTTTATGTCTTTCTACACTAATACTATGATTTTTAAATTGCCTTTTTTGTGCATTTCTTGACTATATTGCCTTTTTCTGCCTTTTTGTAATATTTTGCCTTTTTTTGCCTATTTATCTATTTGAAGTTTTACATTGTTCAACGAGACAAAGTACTGATATTTGTAACAGATGCCGCACCCTATATGAAAAAAAGCGTAGTAGGGATTCAGTTATTTTACCCACGAATAATCCATATTACATGTATTGCTCACGGAGTTCACAGGATATGCGAAAAACTTCGAAGCCAATACGCAAACGTTGACTCCTTAATCGCTAATATAAAAAAAGCGTTTTCAAAAAGCCCCTCAAGAATTCGTTTTTTTAAA
>NW_016179435.1:0-1896 GCF_001687245.7 Rhagoletis zephyria | reverse complement strand
TTTTTTTTGTGCTGTCCAAGCAAATTATATTTAATGCTCGCATTTCTTGGTAGTTGATAGCGGTCGCTGCAATAATGAAACGTTCGCTGAAACGTGCTGCAGCTACATCTTCAGCGCTACCAGTGCCATCAACCATCAACGCGACCAAAGCCAACGCACTACCACAGGCAATTCTACTTGATAGGCGAGCATTGATGGCGACTACTAATGCCGCACTACAACGGATGCACACACACTTCACAACGCTTGCGGACCGTGCAAATAAATATAAAGAATGTGCAGTATAAAATGAACGCAAACTGGTTGCACGAGCTGCAACTTACTTAGTGTCCGGTGCAGCAAAACCGGGTACTGGTGAGGCAAGTGTGGCAGCAGTCATTCACATTGCAATGCAGCGCGCGAATGTGAATGCGATCTCAGAGATGCGTGGTTGGCGATGGGCGCATAGCTTGTCGAGTGACTTCTGTTGTTACTCATTTAAGCAGCAATAACCAGAAAAAAGCGCGCGCACACACACACTTACACTCGATAGTAATTGCCGAAGCTGATGCATTTCATTGAAATTGTAGTTTCTTTTCGCCGATAATTGTCTTTGCTGCTACCAGTTGGTGCGCTTTCAGCTTTCGTCGTCACTCTGCAAGCATTTCTGCTTTCCGCTTACCATTTGCTACAGGAAGCGCACTCTGTACTTGCTGCGTTTATTGCACAGCCTGCCGTTGCTGTCCACCGTTTCGCCTAGCCGCCCACTTGGGTAATTGCAATGCATTTGGTCTATTACTAGTTTTTTTTTTTGGTTTTGAATTGTTGTGGTCCAGCGCAGTCAACAATTCGTTAGTTGCGCCACTTTACGCTACCAATTAGCCGCTGCTGATTAGCAAAGCGTTCTGCGCAAGTTGCATAGAGCCTACTGTGCGCTCCAAACTATTAAGTAGCCATGCGAAAATTATAGACTAATGTTGGCATAGTTAATTTTCCGCTGAAATTCACTAATAGGCTGTTCTCATTGTCGAGTTAATATTAATTGTAAAAAAAAAACGGCTTGCTGCAGCGCTAGCTGTTGTTAAAGGCAGCTGTGCGTTTTCGGAGAACGAGGTCATGCTAACTGTAGCTACTAAGTTTTAACTAAGACTGCTTCCTAGATTTTTTCTACTTAAATACATACGCACTTTTGAGGAACTATTCTCTGCCTGAGATTTGGTATTTTAAAGTCTCAAGTAAAGTTACTTTCGCATTGCAGATCTTTGCTTTTCGAATTTTATTTATTTTTATACAAATCATGTTGCCATCTTGATTATATTTGAATTGATTTTAATTTAAAATATTAGTAGGAACTTTAAAAAGGTTTACTTAAATTGGACTTTTCAAACAAGTGGCAACCCTCTACAAAATATTTTCAAACCTAAGCCTTCTCAAGTCTCTTTCCCTAATTCCCCTAACTCAAATTCAACTAAACTTTTTAAATAGGTGGAAGCCCTCATATTTAAATTTTAGAAATAAAGCATTTTGAGCCCCACTTCGCCTAATATCTGTCATCTAATAAATGATTTAAGTTATTAAATATTTTTAATTAAACTTTTTAAACATGTGTTAACCCTCTTTAAACACCTTATAAATATTCCAAATGTTCAAACTAAAGATGTCTTAAAATTATATCGTTTGCCATCCATATTTAATTATTTCACTTATGTATAATTTAATTTAATTTGACTTTTTAAACAGGTGGCAACCTTCTTCAAAAATATATTCAAACTAAAACCTTACAAACCTCTTTCGTCTGACAACCAAACTGTGATACATATTTCCATATCATAATTCCCCTAACTCAAATTAAATTCGGCTTCTCAAAGGGTAATAAGGTCAATGGAAATAAGGTCAATTGACTTTATTTCCCACCCT
>NW_016179433.1:0-7293 GCF_001687245.7 Rhagoletis zephyria | reverse complement strand
GTAGCTGTTAGGCTGCTTGAATGAATGCTTCCTTGAATGGCTGCTTGCTAGGTTGGCTGTTAGGTTGCTTGGTAGGTTGGCTGCTTGGCTTGAGTTGTAGCAATCTTTAGGGATATGGCTTTGTTTAAATTGCCAGAATGCAGATAGAGATAATTTAGTTAAACGCATTGAACAAATGAAATAAACTAGATAAATAAATGAAGGAAAATAAATAGAGAGAAAGCTAGAAAGCTAAATAAGTGCGTCCAACTGAAACGAAGTGAAAATTTGGGAAATACTATATATGTATGTATGTGAGTTGGACTGTTGCTCAACTGGCGCTTTGCTTAGGGATTTTGCACAAATTAATTACATAAATGAGTTTGCATTGTATTAAGCCACAAGCTGTCAACATTTTCTTAACTATATTTTATCTGTTGCGTAAATGGAAAATATGTTTTTTGTGTTTTTAAAGTTTTTCACAAATAAATAAGAGTATCTCTTTCTTTTTAATTGCAGTTGAAACAAACTTAGTTATGCGTGGTCCGGCATAAAATCAAGGTGAGCATTTAAAAAAAAAAACTAAGTTTTTCAAATTTGTATAAATATTCTTTGACTTTGTGGTTTTGAAGCGAAAATAATTAAAAAATTACACTATCCAATTCCTATGTAGAATTGACCATTGATTTTGAAAATCGAGTAAATTTTTTTTATGGATATATTTTTTAGGTTTTTGCAATTTACCGCTATTCGGATAAAAAAAAAAACAATAATTGAGCAATTTTTTTATGTGATTCCTATTCTATTTGTGTATCCATTGTTTTTATACCCGAGCGCACTTGTGCACAAGGGTATTATAACTTTGTTCACATAACGGTTGTTTGTAACAGGCAAAACGAATCAAGATAGATATAGACAAATGTATACATAAATGATCAGAATGAAAAGAGAAATCGATTAAGCGGTGACTGTCTGTCCGTCCGTCCGTCTGTGCACACGATAACTCGAGTAAAAATTGAGATATCTTAACGAAACTTGGTACGTATACTTATTTCGGCCATAGGACGGATGGTATTGAAAATGGGCAAAATCGGACAATAACCACGCCTACCTCCCATATAACGGTAATTTTCAAAAATACGAAAACTGCGATATTTTAGTAACTACTGAAGATTATTCACTCAAAATTGGTATTTACAATAACTTTTAGACGAAAAATAAGAATATTATAAATTTTTAGAAAATGGGCGTAGCCACGCCCACTTATGGATACATGTGTACATCTTGGTACGCTTCACCAATTTCTTCCAAACTTGGCACAGTTGTTAGTCTTGCTACAGCATACCAAATGGCCGAAAATTTTTAAAATGGGACAATAACCACGCCTACCACCCATATATCGGTAATTTGGAGAAATACGAAATCTTCGATAAATCAATAAATATTTAAGCTAATTTATTCAAAATTAATGCTTGCAGCAATTCTCTACCAAGAAATACGTTTATGACAAAATTTTGGAAAATGGGCGTAGCACCGCCCACTTGTGATCACATATATGTATCTCGGTAACCGTTCTACCAATTTGTACCAAACTCGGTGTGGTTATTGTGCTTGCCAAATATAAGCAAAACGTTGAAAATTATTGAAATCGGACTAAAATAACGGCCGCTTCTCATATAACGGCAAATTTCAGAAATGCTTGAAACTTCAATATTTCTAAATTTAAGGACGCTAAATTACTCAGAATTGATACACACCGGCTTACCATCTAGCGGAAGGTTTCGGAAAGGTGAAAAAACATATATTTAATACTTGCGCCGGGTATTTAATGTTCGGCTCCGCCCGAACTTAGACTTTCTTACTTGTTATTAGTAGCTTGACTTTTATTTAGCAGCACGGGCTTTAATACAAACGAAAAAAAATATATAAACAAATTACACAGAACATCTCTTATTTTTTTAATTTTTCGCCGTTAAAGTTCGAATTTTTTTAATTTTTCATAAAAAAAAACTAAAAAATCAGGAATGACTGATTAGTTTCTCAGAATCTGGCAGCCCTATCGAAATTGATGTGAGCCTATACGGTTTATGGAAAATTTTGTTAGCTTTCATTTACCGTAATTCGTATTACAACTGTTAAATACGCTCTTAAAATAAAGATAACCTGAATAATGATAAATTGAAAATAACTCGAAAACTTTTCCACAGAATAAAATTAACTAGATTTTCGGAATCTGTGAGCCATTCTACATAGGAATTGGAACAAAATAAGTAAAAACACAAATTTGTGATTCAGTGTTATTAACTGACGCATTTACGCCATATAAAGTGTGTGAAAGTGATAGCAACTGATTTCGTTGACTGGCTGTTAAGGATGCAGTAAATAAATCTGAGTAATTATAATTTATTTGAGCTTAAGCGGAAAATAAAATACGAAAACTCCAACATGTCGCGAGAATTTCATATTCATAGCCATATTTGTATATGCTCATCGGTAAAGCATTATCAACGCTCTGGTGTGGGGACGCGTGTTTGTATGCATTTACATACATGGACTTGAAAATATTTTACAAAAAAAAACAAACACGCTAGAGACCTGTACACTAAGGCGTATCACGCAAAAAGGTTTAGCTAAGTTTGGAATGCAATTTCTCAAAAATACGATGATAGATTTTCTCCAAAGTCTCGAAGAATGTTACTAATTCACAAAATTCTTTAAGCATATTTTTTATTTTTTTTTTATTGTTAATTATTTTTGAATAAATGAAGGATTTTCATTAGTAAAATTTTGACGTCTGCGACATTTGTCAACAATTTGGCAGCCGCATTGTATGAAATAACACTAAGGACCGTTTTTACAGTGACGAGTTGACTCTCTTCGGTAGTTAACCGCAGGTTTTCATTACAAAAATTGAAAGTTAACTGCCGAGCTTAAGTTAACCCTCCACTGTAAAAATTGCACAAAGTGTGCTAAAAATTTATACTAAATTAACGAAACTTTCTCTCAATATCTCGGCAACTAAAGGACATTTTCAAAAATTTGTAACGCCATTTTATAGATCTTGATTAGTTAAGTATGACTAGCCTTATTAACTAAATTTTTAACTAAATTACCGAAAAATTGTTAGTGAATATCTCCGATACTAAAAAAGATATGCAAATACTGATAACATCAGTCGAACGATTTTATTTTAAAATATATATCAGCATCTATAACTTAAAATTGTTAAAATGGCGCTTACGGCAATCTTGTATCCAGGCGACGTTATGTCGAGAAAATATTGAGAATTTTTGGCTAAATTTTTGTTTCTTTCATAAAAATGTAGTGATGCTGTTTAATGTACACTGTACAAACATACATATGTACATTGAGTTTATATGTACATATAGCTGCTTATATCTCACGGCTGATGTAGCGTACGCATTCTGTAATCAAAAAGCGATTTCGTGAAGTTAAATCGCTTGGCAAGCATTTAAGGGCGCGAACAGAGTGGCCGCTTGTTGCCGAGCCGAGCCGACTGACGCTTATTGTGAGAACCAATGCGAGAAAACTGGTACTATACAAATTAGTACAAATAAGCGCGAACAGGTCATAGTGGGCGCCGAGCTGGTCAGAGCGCAAAGCTGATTGAATGCGAGAAAACAGTTCCAAAGCGTATTTCAGCGCCGAAAACATTGTTTATGTTATGTTGTTATGATTTCAACTTGTTTGGAAAACATAAAAAAAAATTAAAANTAAATTAAAATTAAAAAATAAAATAAAAATTAAACAAAAAAATAAAAATTCAAATAAATAATAAAAATTAAATAAAATTATAACAATAGTAAAAAAATTAAAAAAAAACATAAACAAAATTTAAAAAAAAATGTAATAAAAGAAGTAAATAAAATATACATATAAAAAATTAAAAAACATAATAAAAATAAAATAAAAATTATAAAAAAAAATTTTCGATTAATATAAAATACATAAGAAAAACCTAATAAATAAATTATTGTTATTAAAAAATCTTTTTTATTTATTTTTTTATTTATTTATTTTAAATCACTATATAAGTGATGAAATTCTCCAAATTCACTTCGTTTATCATTTATTGGATGTTTTCCAAATGATTTTTTATTGAAGCCAGAACTCTTGCACATAGTCACATGCTAGATAGTGATGAATACATAGTAAACATATACGTTCATGCATGTTCACTCATGTCCGTATGCACAATAAACCAATATTATTTCGGACGCCGGCGGTAACAATTTACATATGAAATCAGCAATCGCCAATGGACCACAGGCCACGCACAGATAAACAAATAAATAATAAACAAATTTATTTACATTTTTGTGATATCACGTTTAACTCTGGACGCTTAATACACGGGAGAAAATAATTTAATGCAATTAACTTGCACGCACACTTATAAATAGGTAATTATTCTCAAAGGCTGTAGGCTAAAAAAACCTGAGAGTACTGTAAAGAAATCCATTAGGGTAGAAAAAACCCCATCTTTTTAAGAACCATAAATATTTAATGGTGTTTTCGTTTCAACCAAACAATTTCGGCTTTTGATTGTTCATTTCTCTATCGTGTTCGATTCTTTAAATAAAGGCGAACGGTGAGAAACCTTTGTGCTCTTTTCTTCAAATGCCACACTCTTTTAAGGCAAACAAAGATACATTTTCTGCCCTTTGAAGCTTTATCGGGCGTGATGGTTGCCATGAAAATCAGACGGTTACATAAAACGACAATATTATGAACGGCGAGGGACACACAATCTAGTTTTATATGGAAGAAAACCGTAACATCTTCGACAAAAAAATTTAAAAAAAATCAACTGCAATTTTTAGCGATTTAAAACTTATACTTTGTTCTGTGAATGGGCTACCAAACTGCATACTCAGAATATTTCTAGGAAATCTAATTAAGATTTTTTTTTTAATATTGCAGAAAGTTTGAAATTTGGATCTACGCGGGTTTTTGTTAAAGAAAGAACCATGTTTTCATAAAAATAACAAAATACACAAAATAAAATGAGTATGATATTTTGACCAGTTTTGACTAATTTTGTTTTGTTTATTTAATATTTATAATTTTTTTATTTGTATAAAAGTCTAGCAAGTTATACAACAAACACTAAATAAATTCACATTTAAAACGTGGTATAAAAATTAAATAAATTTTGACAAAAATTTCAAACTATTTATTCAGAATAAAAAATAGTATGCACGCTCATAGCTCACTAAATTTTAGCGTCATAAAGTGCAAGTATTAAATTGATAAAAACTCCTGATACACATAAGGTATACCTACAGTGACCATCCGTCCTTTATTTTAACCCCCTGTCCTTTATAATTTTTGTCAAACTAAAGGACGCCATTTGTCCTTTATTTCTTAAACTGTCCTTTAAATTAGCTTTGGATTTTGCAGAGGTCAATTCTTAAACATAGAATATGAAAAAATAAAAATGTTCATAATGAAACAGAATGAAAACCTTCGTCAGTTTGCTTCGCACCCTTAAGAGGGGTCACGAATCCTTGATAATACTGATAAGGGGAAATTTATGTAATTGAAAAAAAAAATTAACTAATATTTAGACATTTTCCCAGAAAAATTAATATGCTTTGAGTAAAACTCATTGTAGGCAAAAGCACAGGGAGTATTGTGCCCAGGATCGTGTTGCACGCTAAGATTTCAGTCCACTGAAAAATAACAATAAACCTCCGCTCAATTATAATAAACGCATTGTAGCAGCAAAGGATGGCGAAGTCCTTTATAGGGATTTGGTTTTATTTTTCGGAATCGGTTAAAATCCGTTAAAATCGGTTATAGCGCCATTCGAGAAGAGGAACTTGTACAATTTAATAAAATAAGTAAATGTCAAATATTTGATCTAAATTACCATCATACAAGTTGTATGTTCGTATTCTAAAATCATTGGGAAAAATGTCCTTTATTTTTACGTTCGTTAATATGGTCACCGTAGGCATACCAGGCATCCCTACCAGCCGCCTTCCTCCAAAGCTGCAGGCAGTACCAACCTCAGTACAACAACGGCGGGGCCAGAGTGAAGGAAGAAGCGAAAAAAGTCCCTCAATCAAATCAGGAAAAGGCGCTACCAGAGGGATTTCTACATGCTTGACAAAATATCCAGCAATGCGGCTTCCTATGAGTTGAAGCTGAGTACTACAAAAAGGTGGTTGAGGAATATGAGAGCTCCTTGAAAGAGAAGTAAACGGCAAATTCCAATCCTCCTGACATAAAGCAAAAGGGCGAGTCTCAAAAGAGGAATCGTTCCACCAACGACAGCAATACCGGCAGAGAGAGCAGGAAGCCTAAACAGGCTACTTCAACTGAATCCAACCCGCTGCAACGCTATTTAAGTGACGTTGCCAAAGACAGTCTGCTGATGGCCATAGTCGACGAAAATTCGAAGACGCCGGTATCTCTGCATAAGCGCTGGGTAAAAGATTGACGCCCTCTGGATCCTTTCGAGTATACTGAGTTATAAGACGCGCGGACCAGGCTTCTTTGGACTGCTTAGCTAGGTGCGTCGCTAAGATAAGTGAAGCATTCACCGGTCTTAAAGCAAGGCTGATTCCAGCTAAGGACGTCCCTCGGGGCCTCGTGCGCGTATCTGATTACCCCCCATGAAGGAACCAGGCGATAAACTGCTGAGGTGTTTAAAGCTCGCAAACAAACACATACCGTGTATTACAGACTGGCAGTTTATAAAAGTTAAGTTACCAAATAAAACCAACAGACCTCTCATCTTTGCTATTTACGAAAAATCCATTGAGGCTCCGTCAAATGCCGCCAACAAAATTCGCTTTAGCATCCGCATGGCCAAGATGAATATCTTTGAAGGCGACAAGTCTCCTGACGAACACTACACTGAGGATCAGAGGTGATCAGATACACGGACATAACAGCAGCACACATAACCTCTTTTATAGTAGTAACACAGGTAAACCGAGAGCGTGCATTATAATCAAAAAAGACTTAACCGTTGGTGAAAGTGGAAAGGGAAGGGCACCAACGCACACTTCCTTCCAACGAGCGGAAACAATTCATCAGATCATACTTAGTCCGTTCCTTCCCGTTCACTTAATCAAGTCATCAAATGCAGATTTCAGTATTTTACTGTGTTTGCAACATCCATAATGGCTTTTGATGCAGCGTGAAAAATATTCTTAAAATTTCGCACTCAAATAACTTCAGTCTGTCGCAGAATGCAGGCAAGGTGCCAAAATTCGGTTCATTAATATTTTAAGATTAACTATCTGGATTTAACAATTAAAATAAACGATACCACGAACA
>NW_016179432.1:0-7293 GCF_001687245.7 Rhagoletis zephyria | reverse complement strand
GTAAAATTAAATAAAAAACAACGATCTAAATAAAAATTGTTTTAAACAAATTTACATAATAAATGAAAATATGAATTTTCTTTTTGATGCTTTTCAACAAATGAAATATTGACTAAATCTGTGGCTTTTGATTCTATTAATTGTATGTTGAAAATAGTTTAGTTAGTACAGGCTTACATGGATCAGTGTGGATTTCGATACAATCGACGATATATCGATAGTTTAAACTATCATTATCGATGGTCTCAACTATCGATAGTTTGTCAGCTCTAGTTCGAATGCCGTCAGACGCTACATGTAAAAACGATAAAAAAAATGTGTTTTGTCTTTCAGTACTATCAAAAAGCATCTATGAAGTGTAGAACGAAGGGTATTCAAGCGAAAAAATCGCCAACAAAAATATGTTTAATAGGGCAATTCTGGCAACGCCCTTCAACTCCCTAACCAGCCAAAAATCCGAAATGGACCCAGAAAAGAAACAAAGTGGATGTCAAATGCGTAATTTCGTCCATTTACCGATTTCATTTTCGTTCCGTTTTTCCACTAAGGTTGTGAAAAGGATATGTTTTTTGGCTGTTTTTGTGATTGTATTCTTCCTTCAATACGCTATCCTTCTATACTTCACAAAAGCTTTTTTATAGCTCGAAAAAAAAAAAATTAGGAAGAGCCTGATGGTATTCAAACCCGGCACCTTCTGAAAGCTAAAAAATAGTAACAGACTACGCATCCTACGTATACACGCTTGCAAGTGTTCAGCCTGAACAAATGAAATACAATTATTGCTTTCAAATAACATCATCTTTTTCGAACGTTTTTCGGACATGAACACCGGCGTTGTTTTTTGGACTTTCTTGGATACGTTAATGAACGAAAATTGTAGTCGTTTACTTTTCGTTTCCGTATACGAAAAACTGTACGAGACCGCAATGTCCGCAAAATTTACGATTCTCTGCTGGCTGGGTATACATTGGTCGAAAATATTAAAACTGGACCACGTTTTGACAAGTTTCAACATATTATTTACTTTTGGTAATTTTTTTATAGAAGTACAGTACATTATTTAATAAAGATTAATTGAATTTACATTGAGATAGAGCGTTCTTCAACCAAATTCTGAAATACGATGTTCTGGAAAAATTTGCTGAAATAAGGCGTTTTCGAACCGGCTGCCGAGATAGATCAATCAACTACTACGTTTCTACTAATGTATAAAATATTTTATACATTTATACATTATTTATTTTTAAGGAATATTCCTTAAAAAAATACCAATAGTTCTTTGTAAATACATATTATTTGAATGAATGTGACTGGAGGGACAATGAAAATCCGCCTATTTTACCTTTGTGCACTCAATTACGAATTTTAGCCAAAACATTAGGCTGATACATATAACCTTCTAGAAATATTTAAAATTGTGACTGGTGCGACAGGGCCTTGTCACTGGTGTAAAGTAGTTATGTATGAAGTAAAAGTTTGTATGGGCAAAATTTCCTTAAAAAAAAATTTAGTATACTTTTCGGATCTTGCGACCATTGCAATGGACTTCTTGGCAGGGAAGATCAGTAAAAATATATGTTTAAAATATTTTAAAAACTTTATTGTATAACGTTTTCAGGTCATAAAGGGGAAAAATACAGGTACCGAAAAGACATAACAATGTACTGTCGTACATATTTATCCAATAAATATTTGGGTTGGCACATAAAGCGCACATTTTTTTTTTGCAAAATAATATGAGTTCTCCACTTGAAAAAAGCTTTGATATCAATTTCAGCTCAAACTTTATTTAACTACTAGACAAATGTTGTATATCGACTCATGAGTGGGAGATCGCCCTATCTCCGCAGACAGTTCGAAAACGCCCTATCTCAGAAAACTTTTCAAGAACGTTCTACTTCAGAATTTGATTGAAGAACGCCGCTTTTCAGAATTTTATTGAAAAACACCCTTTCTCAAAATTTGTTCGAAGAACGCGCTATCTCAGAATTCGGTTCAAAACGTCCTATTTCAGCTAAAAATACATTGAAAATATGCTGAAATAGGGCGTGTTTTTGAATCGGCAGCTGAAACAGGACGTTCTTCAACCAAATTCTGAAGTAGTGCGTCCTTGAAAAGTTTTCCCGAGATAGGGCGTTTTCGAACTGGCTGCCGAGTCGATCTTCCACTCAGGTATCGATATCCACTCAATAAAGATTTTCACAAAAATTGGAAACATTTCTGCTTTATGCATATTGCATTGACCAACCGTACTTCTTTCGGAAGTACAGTACTTCTTTTTTCGCTCTTGTACTTCGTACTTCGAAGTATTTCAGGAGAGGGATTTTGTAACCAGCTAGTGCAAATTTTCGGATCGCTATCGCATTTTTCGACGGATGATATAAATGTTTTTGCGTCGAAAAGTATGATAGCGAATCGAAAATTGTTGCTAACTGGATTCACAACCCTAATAAGGTTTATCAAAAGCTTACTTCGTGACAGAACTGTCGCGGCGGAGTGGGGGAGCGCCTGCACTCAGTGCAGTCATTGCGTTGTAAACGACCTTCTAGAGAAACTGGAAAAAAGTGGGCCGACGGGTGATCGCGTATGTAGATGATGAGAAACTTCTGTGTAATGGACGATTTCTAGAAATCCTTTTTGATCTGGCTCAAAGTTACCTGAACCAGGTGACTAGGTGGGCGATCAACGGCAGTTGTTGTGGAAGCCTAACATTGAGGAAAGGGTAAGAAAGGTGTCGGCTGCCTTGTACTGCTGTAGGGGAGCTATTGGTAAAAGGTAAAATGAATTCATTATCTCTAAGAAACCATATTTAAGGCTATATTGTTTCGAGGAGCTCTTGTCTGGTGCAACTAACTAAAAAAGGCTATACCTGTAAAATAGGAATTAGCGGAGCACTAGGAACCACACCTAAACTGGCGCTTAACATACATATGGTGAACACGCCGCCTGCGGATATTGGAGACATAATTGTTGTGGCAAGCTGCTATTGGGATATCGAGCCCTTTGTGACATAAAAAAGAAAAAAAGAAGAAATTTCTCTACTGCAGCAAATGTTTTTATAGGGCACTTTAAAACCCGTTACCTCTCAAGGGCTAGTGATGGGGGTTCTGACAGGCCATTGTGCGATTGGTATTCATGCGGTGAGATTAGAAATTTTAACTGATCCTTTTTTATCAGCTGTCAATAGGAAGATGAAGTGGAATCATCTCCTTTCTTTCACTTTCTTTTATACTGTCCAACCCTCGCGAGGCTAAAATGGAAGCATTTTGGCTTGGCGTTAACTTAACCCAACCTAAGCTGTACTTCTTTGAGCTATGAAATAGTTGGTCACATTAGGTATGAATGAATACACCGGCACACAAAAAAAAGTGGCGTGTGAATCCGAATTTGAGCATCGTTTGGCACGTACACCTACTAAATTTCTAGAAAAATTTTCTAAAAAAAGTGTATAAACCTACATATGTTTCAAACTTCAATTCAATTTGAATTTCAGGTATTTGGTTAACTATTTTTCAGATTTGCCAAATACAATATTCGAATGAAAAGATTACTTTCATTTTGTGATTAGCGAAAAATATTGTTCAACCCTTAACATCAATTATGGAGGAATTAACACCAGATAAATTATTTTGTTGTTGTTTTTTATTTCTCAATGAGAATATTTAATGATCATTGCCGTCATTTCTACGGGGTTTATGTCAACGCATTTAAGTTTAGCACGCGAGGGCTTTGAAAGGTATAGGAGAGCCTATATTTATTTCCGAAAAAAGACCAAAAATTATTTAAATTTTACTACACCTTAATTTTCTAACTCAACTCACATAAGTCATTTGAAAGTTTTGTAGCCTTCGGAAACTTAGTATTATTTCTCTTTCGATAATAAAAGATAATAAAGCGTTTCACTTTGGAATCGTGGAATGAAATGTATACTAGAGAAAACAGCACGTTCTTATCTATGCTAATTTATTTACCAGAGGTATATATTTTTATTTATTATTTTTTAATTAATAGAATATTTTTTTTTTTATAAAAATATAGTTAACAAAACCCTTATAAATCCAAATTTCAAACTTTGTGCAATATTAAAAAAAATAATCAACAAACTTTTGTAAAGATTTCGAGCTATTTAATTCGATTTCTCAGAAAGATTTGGAGTATACAGTTTTATAGCTCATTCAACATTTTTTTATATACATAAAGAAAAAGAGGAACAACTTCAACAGGTAAAAATTGCCAAAAATCAGCGGTAAGTCTCAGCTACTTCAAACTTGGTTTTTGTTAAAGAAAAAACTATATTTTCATAAACAAGTAATTAACCCTTATGTACTCTTGTTGGTCTCTCAAATCACGACACAATTTTTTAATTAAAATTAATATTTCGTTTACTTGCCGATAAATTTCACACTACGAATATGTAGCTTTCACCGAGTCAGAAATGAGTTATTTAGCGTAGAGAGCAAACGTGTTTGGTAAGAAGCGCGATATAAATACTTATCAAACGATATCTGTCAGGGAATCTGGCAGGAATTTCAAGCAGTACTAATATTTTTAATAATCGCTGTAAGTTACGACAAAATGTATTGTAAATATTTAAAACATTTTCTTCTTGTTTTTTTAGCGACATACGAAATCAACTTTGAAAAGCCAAGAGAAATTCCTTACTAAAAACATTCTCTAGTTTCTAGCCTTTGTGAAAGTTGCCAATTTTTATTTTTTTTTTTGTTAACTTGAAGTATTTTTATTTTAAGAGTATTTTTCCTTTTTAATAAATTAATAACTTTTTTGTTCTTAACATTTAATTAAAAAGGAGTTCTAAGGTTTTAATTTTTTTTGCAAAGTCAAAATAATAATATTTTTACTGGACAGTTTTTGGTGAAACGATTTACATATCGCTCATTAGTGTCATAGTAAAAAAAAAAACATAAATTTTGAGTTGAGTATGCAGAGATTGATACCCCTTCTTCTATGATTTATATCGATTCATAGATGTTTCGATTATTTATCAGTAGCTCACTGGGACAAAATATGTATTAATTTTTACTATGGGAGTATATACATATAACTTCAAAACTTGAAAGCAGTTTTCTTCGATGTTTTTCTTTTTTGAGTTATGAGCGCTATATTTTTATTACTTGACGATAAAGTTTGTGAGGTCTCACAGACCAACATCAGTAGTTATGTGACTTTTTTTAAGTACAGTACTTAAGGATTAAAATAAAAAATAATAATAGTCAAAACTTGTCAAATTATTTATAAAGTTTAAGTAGAAAACAAACCGACTTCAATGCTCATACGTATAAAATTTAGAAATACCGTAAGTTTCTACACGATTTAAAGATAGGACTAAACCAAATTTGTTTGAGACTACTATTGAGGTACCACCTTTCAGATAAAAATTATCGAAAAGTTATCCGGTAACATACACTGCCGGAAGAAAGTATTGGCACAGAGAATTTTTCACAACATATGCAACAATTTTTATTCAATTTTTTTCCGCTAATTTTTTATAAAAATATGTAGAGTGGCTACAATAAAAAACTTAAAATTACAATTTTTGAACTCGCAAAAATTCAATAAATTTTCAACTTTTTAATCAGATTTTTTGGAATTTTTTTTAGTAACCAATTTTGTAGCCCATTAAATTCTAGTATAAAATATACAAGTTTAAAGTTAGTAAAACATTTTGATTTTTTTTTTGTTAAAGGTGTTTAGCCCTGTGTGAAAAAATTGCCAAAAATCAAACTTGCACTACTACATTATAATAAAATTTATCCGACTACATAAATGCATACTCATAAAAATTCTAAAAAGACTGATTAAAAAGTGGAAAATTTTGCATGAAAATTTATTGAATTTTCCTGAGTTTTGCACAAAGTTTAGAAATCATATTTTTATGGTTTTTGTTGTAGTGTGAACCATTTATTTATAAAAAATTAGTGAACAAAAAATGTAAATAAAAATTGTTGCATATATTGTAAAAGATTCTCTGTGCCAATACGTTTTTTCCGGCAGTGTACATAAAAATATATTAAGATGAATTAATAACCTCTTTCTTTTTTGAAGTCGTTTAAAAAATTTTCATGAAAAATAATGTCGTTTTCTTCAAACCACTGCCATTTTTGCAAGTCGAATTAAAAAAAAAAAAACTGTTTCCTACGTAGCACCATGGTCTGGCGACTAAATACTATTTGCTGGCCAAGAGTGCAGAAGTAACCAATTTGATTTGAACTGGTTTTTGGGGGTTTTTGTGGTCGCTGATTTCGAATATGATGTCAGATTTTTTCAACTCAAAATGGCGATCCAATATGGCGATCAAATTCTATAATTTTTTTCTTTTCAACAAAAACTTTTATACAAGGGGGTTTTCGAGATCGCTGATTTCGAATCCGATGTAAGATTTTTAGAATTCTAAATGGCGGATCCAATATGGAGACCAAATTTTATAATTTTTTTATGTAAAACTTTTTTAGAAATGTCAAACAGCTGATATCTCAACGGGAAAACTATTTCCGAAAATAATGTGCATACACTTTTTTACTCTGGAGAATTAGTTTAGTGCAGGGACAAAAAAAATCGATTTATCGATACTTTGAAATATTACTTTTGGCCAGCAAATAGTAGCTGCCAGACCATAGTGCGTAGCACAGTAGCTTAAATAAGTTTTTTTTTATTATTGAGAAATCTTGAAGAGAGGAGACTAAAGGATGACTCATATCTCCGCCATCTTATAATTTTTTTTATTTTTTTTTTGGACATTGGTTTTAAATATGTACTGTATGGATGAGAAATAAAACTTTTTTGTAAATTTCATATTTGCATCAGAAAAATTCTATAAATAATTTTTAACCTATGCCAAAAAAAAACGTCTCTTAAAGAGTATAAGGAAGACCGAGTTACATAAGCACTAAAATATTTTGATTTTGTTAAAAATGCTCACCTTTCTTTCGCTTTAGATTTTTCTGTATTTGAAACGGGTACATTGCGTTCACACATTGATAATTAAAAAATTTCGGATTTCACTTTTAAGTGTTATGAGTTGGTCTTCTTCACAAAAATGTGCAATTTGAAAAGTACATTTTCATATAATTTACACTCTTATTATACGATGTTTTTAAGTTTACAATTTTTCAAATTTCTTTTCAAAAAAAAAAACCTACCACAACTTTGTTGCTTCTTACAATTTTGTAAATTACAGTCTTCAATTTTGAAAATCAGTCATTTATGCCAATTAGTTTGCAATCAAATTGCAATATAATAAAACCAAAATATCATCACAGCTGAACACTCAATCAA
>NW_016179431.1:0-7293 GCF_001687245.7 Rhagoletis zephyria | reverse complement strand
GCACATCAGCATCAAAATACCTTTCTAATGATATATAACTGTTTATACCTTAGAAGTATAGTTTAGCCGTAAAAGGGGTGTAAAGGAAACATGATTGCCTATTTATATAATGATAAATAGATAACTAGTACTACTACTACTACTACTACTACTACTACTACTACTACTACTACTACTACTACTACTACTACTACTACTACTACTACTACTACTACTACTACTATTCTTGCATATATTTCAATCAATGGAGTTCCAAAAAAAGTAAAATAAAAAAAAAACGTTTATGTATTGCAAAAAGTATTGAAATTACCAATTTTCACCAAATGAAAACAAAATACATTGAGTAATATGATTTGAGAAACTAAAATTCCACTTTTACTCCTTTTATTGATTGGCTTCGAGTATGCCATTCTACAATTGTTGTATACATAATGAAGGTAATATATATGCGCATAAGAAATATTGTGTAAAAATCTCCCAAGCCGATATTTAATTACTTTTAAATAATATGATTTCTAATTTAATGCGTGAGGTATACGTGTTAGATAACTACGTATGGCGCTACGGAACGTTTACGTTACATACGCAACTAGGGGCGTACATATGAGCACGGGAGGTCTTTTTTTACTTTTTTTAATATCTAGAACTTTTTAAGATTTTCATATAAATACAATTTCGCGTCGTAATCTTGTTCTTTATGCAAAACTGAAGATAATGCATTTTCTAGGATAACTGTGCCTCCATTTTCGACCAAAAACGCGTTTTTTTTTTTGTCGAAAAATCTAAAAACTCGTGAGATTTGCTCTTATATTGCTAGTTGTGATGTATGTATGTATGGATGTGCAGCAAGGCATTTGTATGCATGCCATTTTTAGCTTTTGCGTTTAAATATAAATAGTTCATTCGACGTTTTGGCATTATTTATGGCACATAAAGCATACAAAGTCAAGTCATATGCTCAATTTGGTATTTGATTTTCAAAAACACAGAACTGCAAATGACAGCGCAACGGGCGCCATTTCGTGGGAGGCTGTCAAATTTCGACGATTAAAATATGCAAATTTAACATTAACACGCTTGTAATTAGTATATGTTTGGACATTAGAGTGGTCCAAAAAAGTTTTCCGATGCAGGTTTGGGGCACCCTCCTAAATTTTTTCTTTTCCTCTTTTACATATACTATCTAAAGAATTGGTTAAGCAACCTTAGGCTAATTCATATTTAAATTAGCTGAAAAAATACCACCAGCTTCAGTTGTCATGGCAATACTAGCTTTTTTATGAAAATCATCAATATTTTTGTTAGTTTCAAAGATATTCAGTAGCGCATTTCAAGGTCATTGTGCACCCTGTATTGGTTAAGGTAGAAAATTAAAAATTGGTATAGATATTACAAATGCCATAAGCAAAAAACCGAGATGTTCTTTGGCTATTATTCGTTGTACAAAAATTAGCAAAATTCATCAAAGTTTCATAAAAATTTTGAGATTTTTAGAAATATTCTGAGTAACCCATTCAATTCGAAGTGCAAATTTTCAGTAGCTAGGACTTACCGTTGATATTTGGTATTTTCTTTTTTTTTGTGGAAGGTGTTGCTCATAGGAATTGAATTATTGAACAAAATTTGTATGCACTTTATTAAGTATACTAAAATTTTACGGACTACAAAGTGGCATACTCAAGACTATTCTAGAAAGTCTGATTAAAATGTTTCAGATTGTGATGAACATTGATTAAAATTCGTGGAATTTTTATAAATTTTCTGCAAGTTTTTCAAATTTTAATTTACATGATTTTTTTATAGTAAAATATAATACAAATTGTTCTGTTTTGTTTTAAATAAAACTGTACCTATTATGTATATTTATTCTAAAATCCAAATTGTATGTTCGATATTCGATGTCCTGAATGTCCTGTGTATGTCATTGTTTCACGATTAGCATGAATGGGCACAAACACAATTTTTCGACTAGCGCACGCCAAGCGTTTAACAGTAAAAGCAAGCAAAACAGATGTATGTCTTTGGTTACATGATGCAGCTTTAGTAGAGGGTTGTTGATAAGGAGAAAGCATCTATACATAAATAAATATGTATGTATCGTTGTGCCATGCACAAAAGTGTATACTACACACTGTACAGCAACAGAATAGTACTTTTCTAACAGAGCTTAAAGCTAGTAGGTTACAAAGTTTTTAAAGCTTCAAAAGCTTTCGAATAAAAATTCGTTGTTCAAATGGGACGGTTATTAAAAGCAGGAAGTATTCATGTATCCTTTTAAAAATAAGCATTACCCTGTAGCTGTCTGCAATAATTGAACATTTTGGAAAACTTTGTACATTTTGTATGTCAAATAAACTTTTTAAGTTTTGTTTGGTGTGTTGCCATGCTGCAAGAAAAAAACAGAACGAAATTCTGATTTTTAATGTAGCCATTTCAACCACGCTGAATGCTCAGGAAGCGGATATTTTTATTTAAATAAAATTGGAAAATTGTAGAGGCTTTTTGCTGAAAGCTCTTTATTGGAAATGTTTTACACCAGTAAGGATAATAGAAGTTCAAAATATGAAAGGACTTAACTTAAGCATACATCTGTTTTTCTCTGCATACACTTATAACTACATACATACATACTTAGTTAAATATACCAATGAATGAACGCTGCATAAAACTTAGTTCTTAAAATAGAGAGTTTTATTGTTTCTGGTGCTAATTTTGCTAAATTTTTGGATACGTGTGCTGAGGAGGTCCCAAAATATTTGTAAGCGCAAAAAAAAAAAATAAATAAAAATATTTCCAAAAGTTATGCAACATCCAAAATATTAGCTTTCCACAAAACCACAAAACGTAAAAATCTAGCAAAGAAACCTATATTTAAGAAGTAGTTAATTATTGGTGCTAAAAAGACGGAGTTTTGCGTTTTAAAACCAAAATGGTTGATAACTTATCTGTCTTTTCAGGAGCTATGACTAATCAAAGAAATAAATAGATAGTCGCGATATTTCGCGAATTGAGAAATTATCGCAAATTTTTATATGAGCATTGAAGCCGGCTGTAGTTATTTAATTTTTTAATCGACTTCCAAAAAAGGAGGAGGTTATCAGTTCAACCGATTTCGATAATTCTTGCATCGGAAAGGTAGTGTCTCAGAGGTGGTCCCATACTAATCTGGTTAAGATCCGATCAGCGGATCATATGAGAGTTGAAGTCGGTTTTTTTTTTGCTAAAAATTACTTGTTTTAATTACCTTTCATTAAAAGGGAACATATTAACCTTCATGGAATCGGTAGTATACATTTGAAGCATTTTCGTCTAAAATTTTAAATAAATAAAATTAAACCACTACAACCGTCCCCAGGTTTTCTGTAGCTTATTGAAAATCTATTCTAAGCAGTTTTAGCTATTACGCGTACAAAAAAATTATTTCGGAGTATTCTTTTAAAAATGACTATCTCCTGGCCGATAGTCTACAAATATAGACACCATGTAACAGCGTGCGGCAGTCAATTTTATCCATACAAAAATTTAAAATATACTCACGAAACTCGAGGAAAAATATGAATTTGCGTTTCTAATTTTTTTTTCTCGTTTTTATACCCGAGCGCACTTGTACACAAGGGTATATTAATTTTGTTCACATAACGGTTGTTTGTAATAGCCAAAACGAATCGAGATAGATATAGACAAATGTATACATAAATGCTCAGAATGAATAGACAAGTCGATTAAGCCATGTCTGTCTGTCCGTCCGTCTGTCCGTCCGACCGCGTACACGATAACTCGAGCAAAAACTGAGATATGTCAACGAAATTTGGTATGTAGGTTTCAGTTAATCCAAGGTAGGTTGGTATTGAAAATGGGCGAAATCGTGCTGTAAGCACGCCCACTTCCCATATAACGGTAATTTCCAGAATTTACCGCTGCACCAATTTCTTCCAAACTTGGCACAGTTATTGGCCTTTGCACAGCATATCAAATGCCCGAAAATTTTAAACATCGGGCAATAACCACGCCTACCTCACATATAACGGTAATTTCCAGAATTTACCGCTGCACCAATTTCTTCCAAACTTGGCACAGTTATTGGCCTTTGCACAGCATATCAAATGCCCGAAAATTTTAAACATCGGGCAATAACCACGCCTACCTCACATATAACGGTAATTTCCAGAATTTACCGCTGCACCAATTTCTTCCAAACTTGGCACAGTTATTGGCCTTTGCACAGCATATCAAATGCCCGAAAATTTTAAACATCGGGCAATAACCACGCCTACCTCACATATAACGGTAATTTTCAGAAATACGAAAACTACGATATTTTAGTAACTACTGAAGATTATTCACTCAAAATTGATATTTACAATAATTTTTAGACGAAAAATAAGAATATTATAATTTTTCAGAAAATGGGCGTAGCCACGCCCACTTATGGTTACATGTGTATATCTTGGTAACCGCTGCACCAATTTTTCCAAACTTGGCACAGTTGTTGGCCTTGGTACAACGTAATAAATGCCAAACATTTTTTAAATCGGACAATAACCACGCCCACAACCCATATAACGGTAATTTAGAGAAATACAAAATCTTCGATAAATCAGTAAATATTAAAGCTAATTTATTCAAAATTGATGCTTGCAACAATTCGTTACCAAGAAATACGTTTAGGATACAATTTTGAAAAATGGGCGTGGTATCGCCCACTTATGATCACATATATGTATCTCGGTAACCGTTCTACCAATTTGTACCAAACTCGGTAATTTTGTTGTGCTTGCCACATAAAAGCAAAACATTGGAAATTATTGAAATCGGACTAAAATTACGGCCGCTTTTCATATAATGGTGAATTTAAGAAATGCTTTAAACTGCAATATTTCGAAATTTAAGGACGCTAATTTACTCAAAATTGATACGTCCCGGCTTAGCATGTAGCGATAGCTTTCGGAAAGGTGAAAAAACTTATATTTAATAGTTGCGCCGGGTATTTAATGTTCGGCTCCACCCGAACTTAGACCTTCTTACTTGTTTAACTCTAGTGTGCCCAACCAAATTAATTAACAGTGTAGGCCAACCGATCAATAAGTCGGTTGTAACTTAGTATAAGCCAGGGTATTAGATGTATATTGATTAATTTATTGTTAACGAAGATCCTTTTATACAAGTCCAATGATAGTATTATATACAAGGCCCTTTGTAATATAAAGTCCGGTGTAATCTGTAATTAGACAAAGCGTATACTTATGAATTCGGGGAAGGTCTAGTGCATTAAACTGAAAAGGCAAACAACAAGAGGAATCCGAGGAATATACTAGAACATCTTTAAGACATATATTAAACGTTCCATGTCGAACTGACCAAAGCTCTGCCCAAAAATTCCATGGGATAGAAATTAAGGTAAAGCATTTCAAAAGACGCGTAAATTTATAATACATCAAATAAAAACGTGGAAAAATTAAATATTCAGTATTGCGGAATTGATGCGACCCTTTGACAGGGAACGTCCCATATGTATTATTTATATGAAGATGTCAGTTTGTTTTGCCATCGGTTGGTTACTTGGATCAGCTGGACGTATTGCCGTGCACCTCTGCGCAGGCTGAAAGAAACATAAAATATTTTAACCCTAGAGTAGTAATGTTCGTCGATTCGACGACTACCACTCACATTTTACTTATTTTCTTTTTACGGCGTGGTGTCATTGCGGTCAGATATTATTTACAGCTAGTTTTTTATTTTCTGTTGCTGAGGGAAGAGGTTTTTTTGTTGGGGTTATCTGAGTCTGTTTTTTTGCCTTGATTGCTCGTTGGAACAAAGTTGAGACTTGCATCTCGTGCGCAAAATTAATTTATATTTAAAACTTGTGTTGCTTTTTAAATTAATACGAATATAATTTGTTACTTTTTGCCTTATATTAATCTTGTAAAATTTAGTTTTTTTTTTGATACGCTTATATCGACTACTGTGGAGTGGAAGATCGACCTATCTCGGCAGTCAGTTCGAAAACGCCCTATCTCAACAAACTTTTCAAAAACGTACTACTTCAGAAATTGTTTGAAGAATACTCTATTTCAGAATTTGTTTCAAAAGCGTCCTATATCAGCACATTTCCAATTCATTTTGAAGTGAGATAGGGCGTTTTTGAATTGAATTCTGAAATAGGGCATTTTTAAACCAAATTCTGAGATAGAGTGTTTTTCAATAAAATTCTGAAATACGGCGTTCTTGAAAAGTTTTTTGAGATAGGGCATTTTCGAACTGACTGCCGAGATATATTGATCTTCCCCTTAGCAGTCGATATAAAATACATGAACAAGACTTCGTCGAATCCACTATGAATAGGATCTATGTTATGTTCAGTACTTTAGTGTTAAGCGTTCACTGAGGGATCGTGGGGATCCGGGAGGATTTCAAAGATTTGTTCCAAGAAAAAATTTATCTGATACGATATGTGTCGATAGGTACCCGGGTACCCGGTCGGGAACACTAGGGTTGAAAGACTTTGAAATCTCAAGGATAGGAATAATTCTAAAAATGAATAAGAACAAACAGTACAATATAGAATAACAACGTGGATATTAAATGAAAGAAGAATTTCTATGAAATTGAAAAAATAAGTCTTTTGGGGAATAAGGACGAAAAAGTATTTTAATTGTCCTCTTAATATTTAAGTATCAGGTCACCTTCCAAATATATTTTAGTTTTTATGAAAAAAAATTCTAAATTTAACATGGAAAATATTAAAAAAATTATAATTAGTTTCTTATGGTTTCTCTTTATTAAAGCCTGTATTTTTGCCAAAAATTCAAGTTACTAACATTGAAAATCGATGCATAAGTTAACAACTTTGAAAAAAAAAACGGAGAACGTGGTGAATTGTTAGTGNTTTACTCACACTTTTGTGACGTGTGTGTCGGTTTTTCTTGTTTCTTTGAGTTTTTCTCTTTCAAATTCGCTTGCTTTTGCATGTACATACATATGTATGCTGTGCTTTGCATCGTTATTTTTTTGTTTTTTTTTTTTTCAAACATTTGAACTTCACATTTTCTCCTTCCATCTAACTGTTGCAGCGATGGTATTGTTCAATGCGTAATGAGTAGATATTATCTGTGATTATAATGCGCAATGATACATGATTTGTCGAAGCAAACAAACAAAATTCTAAAGTTATGAAAAGCCTGCTTTTAGGCGCTCAATGTTTTTCGTTTGAGCGATTTTAGATAATGGCAGAAATCAATTGTATGTAAATGTATTGAATTGGTGGATTTTGAAACTAAATTGAGATTATAATTA
>NW_016179430.1:4395-7294 GCF_001687245.7 Rhagoletis zephyria | reverse complement strand
TAATTTCTATAAAATAGTTAAAAATAAATATTTTTTGATCGAATAAAAATATTTTCCTTCAGAAATCTTCTACGAAAAACAGCTTTCCGCATATGAAATAGTATATGGAAACTTCAAAGGTCACCACGATTAAGTGTTTACCGATTTCAAAATAAAAATACGGGTTTTCTTATTTTCGATAGTCTTTAGTTCTGCAGGGTTGGCTGGAAAAAGATTGGGAGCACCCTAATGTAAATACAAACATGTAGGTTAATAATTGTTGAAGGAGAAATAAATATGCTCATTCATATTTTAAAAGGTTAACTACAAATTAACGAAATCAGAGGTATTAATTGTCAGTCACCTGGTAATTAATTGCATTGATTGCAATAAATTAAATTATTCTTCTCGTCGAAATTAATACACATAATGTAAGGCTTCACAAAGGTTCTGAAAAATTACGAACGTTTAGACTTACGCGTAATAAGAAGAAAGGACTTAATGTAAGAAATAAATGTTATTTCAGGCCTCTGGTTTAGTTGCCACAAAAAAATAGAGTCAAATAGAAACTATTATTATTTACTTATTTTAAAAAATTATTCAATAAAATATTTATTATATAAAAACAAGACTTGTGACACTAAAATGAAAACTAAATAATAACCACTAAACTACTTTGTAACAATGAGAAAATTCCATTAGCAGATCCATAAGCGACCTATCCAATAGTATGACCTCCTTCGGACACATCAAGCAATGTTTTAACACTCTTTAAATCTTGTCAGGTTACGGCGGGAGCGAAAGAAACGAGGTCGCCGAAAAACGTAGGAAGGCTCAACGTATGCAGAAGAAGCTATAGAATTAAGTCGGTCATAGATAAATAAATTTGTCTTTTAATTCACTGTTAAGCCACTCCTGGAGCTTAGGAATTCGGGAATTTTTATTAGAAAAAATTTGCATTAATGGAGGAAGGAGTAAGTGTTGGAATTATGCACAGCACTCTAAATAGTCACAAAATGAGAATATTCCAGCGGCTATTTAAGCATAGTTTGCATTGCGACAATGAAAATTGTCATTTACCACACAATTATAGTAAATTGGCAACATTAAATGCAACAACATGAATACTAACCGCAGTCAAAACAAGAACAACCGCAACGCGCAAAATGCCAACATTGAATATAACTACATACATACATACATACGTATGTATAAACGAACAAAAAACAAATTTTCCACTCAAATTAGGTTCATTAACTGGCGCCTGCATGACTTTCAATTTTGCATATTTTTCGCTTTCAAAAAAATAAATAAATACATGTGTAAAATATCGATGTGGTAGTCATGGTCGGCATTCGATGCGAGTATTCGCAATGCAATGATTGTGACTTTGTGCGTGTTGAGAATTATGGGCGCATAAATTGCAAAAACGGGCATACATACAAGCAGCCGATTTTAAAAATCAAACATTTCTTAAAAAGAGAACTCATAGACCTTTAAAATTATGTATACAAAATTTTGTTCGTCTCAGCTTGTTGCGACTTTTCATCGGGTAAATTTTTTAAAACCCTAATTTTTTTAAATTTATTCAACTTTGACCATCGCTGTTTCAGAAATTTCTATAAAAGTTGCCAAACATTTATAGCTTTATTCACAAAAAAATAAAATAGCTTTACAAAAGGTTTATAAATTGAAAAATGTATGAAAACGTCAATTTATAAAGCTTTTCAAACCTATGTATTTTAATTTATTTTGGAACGAATTTGTGTCATCCCTTGTCAAGCTTGGTTTGCAGACAAACCGGTTTCGGCGTTGTGCCATATTCAGTGTCATTTTTCCTTCTGTTATTGTTCGAGTTTTGTCCTTATTTTATGTTCATTTATCTTAGGTTATGTAATTTTCGTCGATGATTAATTATTATTATGAATTTTACTTAAAAAAAAAAATGCCATTAGTATTTTTTAGTAATTACATATTTCTTTGTTTTTTTTTATGAGAAAAATTACCTTTTAACAAGGAAATTTAAAAAGTAAGAGTTTCTGCGTAAAGAATTGTTAAATTAGTGAACAAATAGGTGGATAAATAAAAGAGGAATGAGTGGTAAAAAAATGCGCTAGAATTTTTTTTATGAAAAATTAGCAGAAAAGAGTGCACATGGCGTATGAGTAACATTCTTTCCTGCTCATTTTTCATACAAAAAATCTTGGCGCGTTTTCATTTAACCACTCATTCTTTTTTTATTTATTCATCCACATTTCCATTACTACTTTTTATGGGCACATACACACACACAAATATGTACCTACACAAATGAAGTAAGCTGGTATGTACAATAGGACGATATTCTTGTTACACCAAGTCGAGCTACTTTTTCAACGATTGTTCACTTTCGTTGGTGAAGTTCATAAATTTTAAATTTCACTAATTAAACACTTTCCATATGTTGCAAATCGCTTCTGACTGCCAGTGCTTTACTCCATATAAATCAGGTCCGATACATATATACATATGTATGTATGTAGCTGTTGCAACATTCCGAAACCCAGCCTCATAACAATCCCCAAAGGCACCCAATCGCAGATACCGCGTGACCTCCGTGCGAGCGCGACAAGTGTGAACAAATTGACGCTGATAAGGCGTAACGGGCACGTACTAGCAAATGTGTCTGTCTGTTTATGCATAAATGATTACAAATGGGAATGTATACATATATGTACATACATATACAACCTGGGGCAACAGGAACGCAGCAGCACAAATACACATGTGGCATACATGTTTGCTCCAGTACATATGTATGTATGTATGTATGTAAGTGCATACATTTGTATGCCGACGGAATTGGTGGGAATTTATTAATGTGTTTCGCATAAAATTTAAGCGATCCTTGTAAAATTTAGCAATTATTGTAATTTTTTTT
>NW_016179430.1:0-3058 GCF_001687245.7 Rhagoletis zephyria | reverse complement strand
GGTAACCGTTCTACGAAATTGTACTAAACTCGTTATTTTTATTGTGCTTGCCACATAAAAGCAAAACGTTGTAAATTATTGAAGTCGGACTAAAATTACGGCCGCTTTTCATATAACGGTAAATTTCAGAAATGCTTAAAACTGCTATATTTTGAAATTTAACGACGCTAATTTACTCAAAATAGATACACCCCGGCTTACCATCTAGCGGTAGCTTTCGGAAAGGTGAAAAAACATATATTTAATACTTGCGCCGGGTATTTAATGTTCGGCTCCGCCCGAACTTAGACTTTCTTACTTGTTTTTGATTCAAGTTGTTAAAAAGTAATGAATATCTAAATCCCGGACTAATCCCGGGATTCTGGGATTGTGATATGACATACCGAAAATCCCGGGATCGAAAAAGCTGAAAAATTAACATCCCTATTTACCTGTATACTGACAAATAGGCAAGGTTTGAGACCACATTTCTCTGGCTGCAAATTAACGCTGGAACTACCTTTCGTCCTGTGAAACCTCCAGAAGGCGCTGAAAAATATTTCGAAATCAATAGCTGAAAAATATTTCGAGGATTGAAAGAAGGTTTGAAATTATAATATGTACCAACAAATAGGGAAAGCGTTTTGGTTTGTTGCCTAAACTTTGCGTTACGATACATTTGGGTTTTCAGCTTTTATGAAACTCGAATCAAGTACCTTTTACATAAAGTTAAGCTACCATGACATCTATATTCTATATTAATTTACTACACGCTAACAAAAAAAGTATCAAAAAATTAGAATAAATTCAAGGTGATTTCTGGGTATGCAGTGTGAAATTATTCAGGAATTTCTTTTAGGGATATTGGCATTCATGCAACCACATTGATTCACATTCATTCACACGTATGTATGTATGTATGTTTACATGTTTGTTTATTTATTTTTGTTTGCATTGTTCTATAATTGTTACTAATTTAAGCATTGCGTGTATGAATGTGTTCACACATGTGTATAGTGTGTAGTAATTAGCTGCCGCTTCTCATTATTGCTTAATTTTTTAAATGCCGTCACCGTAATTGTTGTTGTTGTTTATATTGTAGTGCCTATTCAAATAATTGCAATGCATACGCAAATTATTTACAAATCGTGTGAAAAGCTTAATTTTTGCAGTGCGTTTTTTTTTCTCAGTTATTATGAACTTTATTACTACGTATTATTGCTTTTGTCATGCATAACTCATTTTAATTATCACAGTCTTGGTTAATAATTTAGCCAACAGAGCTGAACCGTTAAATAAACTGCAATAATTTTAAATTGCTGCTCATGCACGCTATACTATACATACATACATACATATGACCATGTAAATAAATACATACATTCATACATATGTATATGTAACTATGTATGGATATATAGTATGTATATAAGTTGTTGTGTTTGTTTAATATAAGGTATATCCATGTCACAAAAATAATGATAATGAAAATGATTTTTAACTTATAGTGTGAAAGTGATTATTAGCAAAAACGAGCGATACGCATGGCGTATACGTAATTAATATTTACTCCGATATTTTAATATCACTCTCTAAAAACTTTGGTGAAAAAGAGCGTTAAGGAATATAATAACTTTTATAAAAAGGGGATCTGTCGAAGAACCAGTGTAATACCAATTACAAAACTAATATCCACTTTGACCGCTAATCAGAGCTCTAGAATCGGTCATGGTACGATCGAATCTTATCGGCACGGATTACTTTCAAATTAGCTGGTTATTTGGTCACAGAGATATTGTGGAGNATGGTCGGTATAACGGGCGCTGGACGAAAACCGCGTGCAAAGTAGCTGGTAATCAACTGCGGAGGGCAAAGATGGAGCTGCTGTAGCTAGCCAAGCGCCATCTTACGGTTCTGACAGTGTCCTTACTAGGCACTACCCTTTAGGTATTCACGCCTTACTGCTTGATATCATTCCGAACATCTACTTTGAAAGATGTCAACGTGAAATGATCTCAGCGTTTTCATCTTAGCTGTTCTAGTTACTTCTGAAAAATTCAGATTCAAACATGTCCAATAGTATTTCATCAACACTTCCAAAAAAGTTGCGAATGACATCGATTTGAGGGAAGTACTTCAGAGATTAGAATTTGAATTAAACTTTAATTAAATACTTGAGAAAGCCCTGGAAGGGCTAAGTAAAACTCGAACCTTGAGCCAGTGCACTATGCGCAATTTAACTCTTTTCTATGTAGAAGGGTTGCCACATGTTTAGAAAACCAAATTTAACTTGATTATTAAGGGATTAAGGGAGTTAGAAAATTAAAATATGTACCATAGCAATATGGGTGTCATACTAAAGAGATTTTAGATGCTTTAGTTTGAAAATATTTTGCAGATGGTTGCCACCTATTTAAAAGTCGAATGTAATTAAATTATATACAAATTTTTTGAAATATTAAACTATGGGTGCCTAACGAAATCTTTGATTTGAATATTTAGAGTATTTTTTAAGAGGGTTGCCACCTAACAACAACGGTAAAATCCAAATTATTCAATAAGTTAAATGAATTATTAAAATATGGGTGGCAATCAAAATGCATTCGAAAGCGCTTTATTTCTAAACTATATGTGGGAGGATTGCCACCTGTTTAAAAAGTCAAATTCAACTTATTTCAACAGTTAATTGAAATACAAATGTATCGCAATATCAAACGACAGAGATTTAAGACAATTTTAGTTTGAAAACACGTTTGAAGGGGATTGCCACCTATTTAAAAAGTCTAGTTATATTGTAAATAAAACTTTCTCAGAATTCTTTGGAATTTTCAAACAGTTCCATGCAGAAGTCGTGGTACTCCCATTTTGGTCAAAGTGATTCGCTAAATATTATAGGGGCATTTTCTGCAATAGAAAAGTTCTACTTATTTTACGCATTTTCAAACCATAATTTCTCACTTTATGTCGATAAACGAAATTTTGAAAACTGACCTTACCCACGCGGCAGCGCAATTACAACTAAGTAAAAAGCAAAAAACATTTTCACTTGTCTGCAAAGGCGCAAGTTTCCCCATTTAAA
>NW_016179429.1:0-7294 GCF_001687245.7 Rhagoletis zephyria | reverse complement strand
TCTAGTTCTGAACTGGTGCGCTTCTATTACATTTAGACCCAGTACTGGTACGCGATAAATCTCTTTTGCATGCAAACGACTGGCGAATATAACTNATTTGAATTTATGCAAAAACAACTTTAGCTATTGGCCCCTGCGCTTTCTACAAAGGAGAAAAATACAAATTAAGAAGTAATGAGCGTTTTTATTCTCAGTAAACCTTTGGGAAAAATCTCTAGTTCTGAACTGGTGCGCTTCTATTACATTTAGACCCAGTACTGGTACGCGATAAATCTCTTTTGCATGCAAACGACTGGCGAATATAACTTGGCGATGTCCTAGGAAGTGTCAATTGCCCCCGCTGCATCCCTTTTCGATAGTTCCGAACCAGTTCGAAAATCGACAGACGAAAGAAAAAAGTATTATGATTTTTCAAACTTTTTGGTTCTTCCGTGTGTGCGATTTTAAATTAGTATTTTTANAAAAGTATTATGATTTTTCAATCTTTTTGGTTCTTCCGTGTGTGCGATTTCAAATTAGTATTTTTAAAGAAATGTGATTTCAATTTGAAATTAAATTTGTTTGAAAGATTGTAAGAAATGTACGTTTACATATCTCTGGCTGTAGCTGAGTATGCAGAGGTGCTTGCTGTTATTGGTTAGATTCCAGAGGATTCCAAGATATTAAAATGTTAACCAAATTTTTGTTTTATATTACCAAGCTATGAAAATGCATCCGTGGTCCCAATGCTCGGGTTTTTGAAAAGTTCTCTCAACGTTCAGGTGTGAAAGCTCAGTTAGTCAACTAAGCCAGAACCCTACAAGAATTGTGTGATGGAAACTAACACATTCTCATTTATCTTACTAACACATTTACAAATTTTGCGTTGGTTAAAAAGAGATCATTAAATAAGGCCATAAGTTGGAGGAAGACGGATGATCACATGTACACAAATGTTTACATCACGTTTTTCATATTGCTCTTAAAAAGTTGATAGAGATACTTGTTGATTGAGATCTGCATCACCAGTGAGTATCACATGATCAATCAAGTGACTATCACTGCTCTTGTAGGGAAGTGGACATATTTTGTTTTTGTGTTTTCTTCTTCAGCTGTTTGACAGTTTGCCGCCTAAAATGCCACATCAAAAAACTTCATGCAAAAAATATGTTTGCGTACGTTTATCTTTGAGAAATGTAAAAACGAAAATCTGGCAAGCCTGATTCTCTCACCCCTCTCAACTTCGGTAAGGCCGTAACTTACGAATCTAAAACGTGCAGGTTCATAAGTTTCTTACGCTAAGTTAAGTTTTAACTAACTGCTAACATAATTACTCATATAACAGGTTGAACAAAATATGAAGTTAAATTAAGCTTCGAAAATTAAGTCTAGGCAAACTGAGCTTTTAAAGCGGAGTTCCCGAAAGGCTGACAGTCTGTAGTGCTAGCGACTTTTCAACGTTGAGCTTACCTGATGTTGCAGGATGCCCATTTTGTGTTTCCCAATGCCGTGTGTGTATCTTGGCTGTTTAGAACACTGGTAGCGTATCTTCTATCTATCACAACATAATCGATTTGCTTTTCCGTTTTTCGATCGGGGGACAAGGGCGTAGCTTCATAGATCTTTTAATGCTGGAACCTAGTACTACATATATGGGGTCCCGGCAAAGTCGATCAGCATCCCTCCGTTATCGGACGTTTCGTCGTGTATGCTGAATATTCCAATAGTGGAACCAAAGATCCTTTCCTTGCCCACCGTAGCACAGTGTTGCGACTAGAAGAAGCTAGCTAGAGGAAATTATTTTATTAGTGTTTTAGATAGATAAGGTCGAAATAAAAAAAAAAAATAACCCGTTCACCCAAAAGATGTAAATTTATGTTGAAAAAGCTATAGGGCCGAATAAATATTTTTGAGAAAGGGAATTTAAAGGATATTTGTATTTCATATTTTAAAATAGGTTTGTTCCACAAGCTACTTGTAGAAAAACTCGAGAAAAGTTTAAGCTGTCAGCGTATATCAAATAAACCTTACTTGTGGAAAGCGTATGTGTAAGGATGCGTTCACGCAAAAAGCCGAGCGAAGCAAGGCGGAACAAAGCGAAACTGCTGGTGTTCACACTGGATGAAGCGAAGCGCAGCTATTCCCACGGACTCTGTTGCATAGATACCACAAAACTGACCGTCGATGAAAGGCGGTAAAAATATTTGCTCAATTTCATTCAAAAGATTCGTTGTAAAATTCGTTTAGATTTGAATATTTTAATATCTTGTTTGCAGCAGCGTCATGAAACATAAAAATTAAATAGAAAATCCAAAATCAAAAACTGCTTTCCTTTCAGCTCCAAAACGCTTAAGGGCCATTCACATACAACTTTCCTCGCTTTGCTTGACAGTTCAAACTTTGACAACAAGACGTGAAACGCAGAAAGTATGCTACAATAAACGCTTTGACAGCTTTTGCGTTCTCCTTTTCCTCCATATATTTTCTCTGTAAAATAGATAACAATATAATAATATGCATTAATAATAGCAATAAAATTTCCTATTTACCCTATTTTTGTCATTAAATGCAAATGCAAGCGCACGAGAAAAGATACATGTAGACAACTGATTGCCAAAGCGGGCAAAAGTTGAGAGTTGCCCAAGATTTTGCTTCGTTTTGCTTTGCTTTGCTTCAAACGTTTTTTATGTGAGCATACGCATGCATATGCCTACATCGATCTTATATGTCAAAACAAAGAACTATCAAGCAAAGCGAAGAAAGTTGTATGTGAATCAGCCTTAAATATTTATTTACAAATTTCTCTTCTGGCAGTGCCAAAAGCACGTATGTAACCTTAAAAAGGTGTTTTAAATATTTTTGTTGTCACACAGTGTAATCGGCCCCGCCTTGATGAACGGTGATCAAAAACTCGTCTCACAAACGTGAACATTCACCAAAACAAATCCTGTTATATTCTGAGGCACATTAGGGTGCATCATTCTCCATACGAAAAAATAAATAAAAAATAAGTTGTAGTATTATATATGTATGTAGGTATTGTATTTTGACTTTCCGTCAAAATATTTTAGAAAAATATTGAGATTGACTTGTGCTGGACCAATGTAGAGATTTTCATTAATCAAATTAATTTTTAAAAACATTTATTTCCAACAAATCCCCTCGGATGATAAAAGAGTTTGAGCTTCATAAAAACGTCTAAAAATTTGAATAACGGAACCAAATTAATAAGATTTTCTAAGGTATTTTTAAGTCGGCCCAGCTGACGTTAGTCTTACTATTTTACCGTAATATTTTGGCGGAAGTCTCAGAAAATAATAAGTTTTATAATCTCTGTGTAACAAAATTAGAATCTAACACNACATTAGGGTGCATCATTCTCCATACGAAAAAATAAATAAAAAATAAGTTCTAGTATTATATATGTATATAGGTATTGTATTTTGACTTTCCGTCAAAATATTTTAGAAAAATATTGAGATTGACTTGTGCTGGACCAATTTAGAGATTTTTATTAATCAAATTAATTTTTAAAAACATTTATTTCCAACAAATCCTCTCGGATGATAAAAGAGTTTGAGCTTCATAAAAGCGTCTAAAAATTTGAATAACGGAACCAAATTATTAAGATTTTCTAAGGTATTTTTAAGTCGGCCTAGCTGACGTTAGTCTTACTATTTTACCGAAATATTTTGGCGGAAGTCTTAGAAAATAATAAGTTTTATAATCTCTGTGTAACAAAATTAGAATCTAACATNGGCGGAGCCGAACATTAAATACCCGGCGCAAGTATTAAATATATGTTTTCCACCTTTCCGAAAGCTACCGCTACATGATAAGCCGGGGTGTATACATTTTAAGTAAATTAGCGTCCTTAAATTTCGAAATATTGCAGTTTCAAGCATATCTGAAATTTACCGTTATATGAAAAGCGGCCTCAATTTTAGTCCGATCTCAATAATTTTCAACGTTTTGCTTTTATGTGGCAAGCACAATAACCATACCGACTTTGGTAGAAATTGGTACAACGGCAACCGAAATACATACATATATGTGATCATAAGTGGGCGGTGCCACGCCCATTTTGCAAAATTTTATCATAAACGTATATCTTGGTAAAGAATTGTTGCAAGCATCAATTTTGAATAAATTAGCTTTAATATTTACTGCTTTATCGAAGATTTCGTATTTCTCTAAACTACCGTTATAAGGGATGTGGGCGTGGTTACTGTCCGATTTTAAAAATTTTCGGCGATTTGGTATGCTCTGGCGAGGCTAACAACTGTGCCAATTTTGGAAGAAATCGGTGCAGCGGTTGCCAAGATATACACATGTAACCATAAGTGGGCGTGGCTACGCCCATTTTTCAAAAATTTATAATATTCTTATTTTTCGTCTAAAAATTATTGTAAATATCAATTTTGAGTGAATAATCTTATATGGCAGGTAGGCGTTTTTATTTTCCGATTTCGCCCATTTTCAATACCATCCGTCCTACGCCCCAAAGAAGTACACGTACCAAGTTTCGTTACGATATATTAATTTTTACTCGAGTTATCGTGTGCACAGACGGACGGACAGTCACCGCTTAATCGATTTCTCTTTTCATCCTGATCATTTATGTATACATTTGTCTATATCTATCTCGATTCGTTTTGCCTGTTACAAACAACCGTTATGTGAACAAAGTTATAATACCCTTGTGCACAAGTGCGCTCGGGTAATGTGCACTTTGTACTATAACTTGAGAACGGCTTCACCGAATTCAACCAAATTTGTATAGCATATTCGGGCCATCATGCAGATATTTTATGTGGAGTTTGCGCAAATTTGGAAAAGGGGGCATGGCATATGTAACTTATGTATGAAAACAAGTGCATGTTTTTGGTGTGAGCTTATAACTTGAAAACTACTTCACCGAATTTAACCAAATTTATGTGGCTTATTCAAGCTATCATGCAGATGGTTTTTGTGAAGTTTGCCCAAATTCGTAAAAGGGGGTGTGGCACCTCCCATACTAACTAAAATTTTTATATTGTATATCTCTTGAAATATTTGTGGTAGAGTACTGGAAATTGGTATAGAGGTATATCAAATAATTCCATACTCATGGAGAAAAATGGGCGGTATTGGAAAAGAGGGCGTGGCACCTCCCATCTTATATATAAAAAATGAGTGCAAGATTTCAACCAAATTTATACGGCGTAGTCGGGTTATTATGAAGATGGTCTGTCTTAAGTTTCCCCGAATTCGGAAAAGGGGGTGGCAACACTCGTACTAACAAAAATTTTCTTCTGGTATATTTGAAATATTTGTGGTAGATTACTGGAAATTGGTGTAGAGACATATGAAATAATTCCATACTCATGGAGAAAAATGAGCGGTATTGGAAAAGGGGGCGTGGCACCTCCCATCTTAAATAAAAAAAATAAGTGCACGAATTCTACCAAATTTAAACGGTATATGCAGATGGGTTATGTGAAGTGTGCCCGAATTCGGTCCAGCGGTTCATGATATATAACAGTTTATGTCTGTTACATGAACCACGTATATGGTACAACAGCAGATACATGAAAAATCGAAAACATAGTGAAAAATTGTTGCTATGATGTGCTGTGTTTATTTTTTCTTTGAATAAATTAAGTCAAGTATAAACATGGCTACAATATAGTAAAAAAAAAAATTTCAATTAGAAAAATTCCAGGATTTTTCATTCATTTTTCAATATTTGGTGTAGAGAAGCACACCGGGGTACCGCTAGTTAAATATAAAGATTAGGATAGCGAGTTTATCAAAGCTAAAATTGTGAAATTATTAACGGAAGGTGTAATAGAAGTGTGCAAATCGCCTTGAAGATCCCAGGCCCTTATAACTAAAAGCGAAATTCACATAAAGCGACAAGCGATTGACTATTCGCAAACAATCAGTCTACCTTTTGGAGTCCCAACTGGGGTGTTATGTTTTCCGCCGACTATCGAATCAAATTTTATCAGAAGAGAAAAACTGCATCTGCGGCACAACTCGAGAATATCACGATCAAAACCTTGACCGATTCATAAAACGAATCCATGTCGAAACGGATGTCTCAAAGAATTCTATTGAAGCCGTTTTTACACATGACTCCAGACCTGTAACTTTCTTTTCTAGGGCATTGAGTTCTACCGTAAATAATCATTCGGTCATATAAATAAAATCGTAAGCTGCTGGGGACTGATTGGAGAAATAGAGGCATTTTCTTATTGAAAGGCGATTTAACCTAGTAAAAAATCAACGACCAGTACCATCTGTGTATGACAAAAAGTATGCCAGCAAAATCAAAAACGAAAAGATTCCAAGATGGCGACTGGAGCTCGCCACCTCCCACCCCCAAGTATGATATTCTTTACCAGCCAAGAGAGGACAATCATGCAGCGGACGCTCTCTCACGCGTTTGTGCTACAATAGGACCACGTAAAACGGACTGCGATGGAGCGACCGATGAGCCCCAGATCGGTCTTACATAGCCCGGCATTAACAAAGTCAGTACGCCATGTTCCGGAGCAACTGGAAACAGTGAGGGTGAATAATATAAGCCTTATATTATTGGTATTATTATTATAAAGAATAATTAATGTCGATATGGAAATTACCTTAGCCCATGCGTGTTGCATTTTGTTCATGAAAACTTTAAAATATTTAATTATGTTATTTCAGGTTCATCAAAAACGGAACCTGTGTTTGGTGAGGCGCCTTAATGTACATATATGTAAGGTGCACGGTTCAAAGGCTATTTATTTTTTACAATGCGAATGTTGAAATTATTATTATTTTTTTTTTGAACTACAGAAGCTGCAATCCATTTTTTAATTTATAAGCAAACATCTATTTAAATAATTAAACCACACTTTTGTTTCCACTTTCAAGTTATTTGTATTAAGTTAACATTTTCAGCTTTTACTCATCCCCTATCAGGAACCGTTCTAACAAGCAAACAAAATTCCCACGCTGTTCACCAATTTTGTAAATCAATTTCCATATCAAATGCATCGGAATTTTCTAACCCTCACCTCGTAACTCATCAATTTGTCTTGAAGCAAATAGCTACATTGGATAAATTCCCACACTTGTATAAGCGCACTCGTATCATCGGAGCCGGGCGCCACTTAAGCCGAGGGGTCGTGCGAAAAATCACCCTTCAGCATAAAAGCCAATTTGCGAATTTACAACCCTCCAGCGAGGCAAACCCCAAGCAAGAAAAACACAAAGCAACGCAAAAGAAAAAACCATAAAGCGAAAAGCGCAAAAAATCGAGTGCACTTGGCTCGCCAACAGCCAG
>NW_016179428.1:0-7295 GCF_001687245.7 Rhagoletis zephyria | reverse complement strand
ACTATTAAAACCAGATAAATTTTCGTGGACCCCAACAGTTTACATTTCGGCGTTTAATATAATATTGTTGACTAAAGAGTTCACTGTGTTTGTTAAATATCGCTGATTTGTCGCTATTTAAAAATCGTAACCGGTGTTCACCTAAGAATTTAGGTATTTATTTTATAATATTATAAAACTGGGTAAAAAATGTTGTAGTATAAATTTTTGTTTTTTTATTTTTCTTTGTCTAAGAATATGGCAATGGATGTTGGATGTTATTCGACCTTCTAAAACGGTTGAAACTAGTGATGAGATTATTGAACAAACTATTGAAAGAAAATATTTACAAGGAGTGTCAGCTTAATTTTTTCAAACCTTTTCCTTCCAATTTAGTACCTTTACTTATTGTATTTTATATCTTTTAAATAAAAATAAATTGTTTTTATTTTTAAATTTCAGTTATAGCCGTCTTTCTATGAATAAAAAAGATGTGTTAAAAAGTATCATTAAATATATATACTTCTCATAAAAATAGTATTGTTTTTAATAAACTGAATAACTTTGCTGCTTCCACCAAATCCCGAAACTCAAAAAAAAAAATAATAAAGAAAGCATATAACATACTAATTTGTTTATGACCGGTAAAAAGTACTGGTTTTCTGTTATAACGCTTTTTTTTTAGATCAGCAATCCCATAAGCTTTCTGCTTTTGTATCCGCTAGATAAAGCAGATAGATACATAGAGAAACCTTCTGATATTAAGCGCAACACTGGCTTTGACCACTTGCAGTTTTCAAAGTCTTCTAATCATTATAATAATCATAATATTTTTGTGCTTGCACTTCTGGTAAGTGTTTGCCCGAGCTTCACCTATATCTTCGGATGTGCGACCTCCGAATGGAAAATGGATTTTTGAGAAAAGATTTTAATTACGGAAATATACTCGAAAAAATCAAAAATTTTTCAATTTAGTTGTTGCTCGGATCGAACCCAGGTGGCCAACAGTCACTGCTGAGCAATATATTCATTCAGTTTCAGACGGTGGCTTCGATAACTAAATGTAGGAGTTCTGTAAGTCATTACGAGTAAAAAAATACCTTGTTTGAGCCTTTTCCACGCAAGTGGTCAGGTGCGTGTGGTCTGGCGTTCGCAGCAAAACCAATTCGTTTTTATTTCGAATATATGTAATTTAGCCAGGACTTCCATTGCCAACTCTTTCAGTTGGAAGTATTCCAATAAGCACTTAGTGATAATGCATTTCTAGTTTCACTACCACTACAAGAATAGTTATATTATTATATTAAAAATTTTTGTGCAGCGTGCCCAGCATCAACATCAGGGTTTAGCTGTCTGAGATCCAAGTCGTAAATCCCCTCCGATTAATGAGGTAGAAGACTGACTTCTTCGACTACCGCGCTTCTGGCTGCCTTTCAGCCACCTTCTTATGTACTTTGGGAACTCCTCCCGGTGGAGTATAAGGCTTGACTGCCTTTAGCTTCGGTTTCCTACTCTTGTAGAGATGTACAGAAACACCACCAAACCTGTACCGAAGTATATCATTTTAATTTTTTAAAGTTACCCATCTTGTCATCCTTGCTTCTGAATACCTTTCAGAAGTTGGTATGCATTCCCTTATTTTTGGCTATAATTGAACTAGTTTCCGCGTATCCTCACCTTGTGGTGGGTATGTTGTCTCCTTTGCATGTCGATAGTTGCGCAACTTCTCAGTCTGGCAGTTTTGTCTGCCCAGCGCAATCGGTACATTCTACGTCCAAGCAATTGACTCGTATGAGACCTGACCGCAAAAGGATGTCGCCAAACTGGAGTCAGGACCTTGGTTATTTTTCCATTTGTTCAACAATGGTGACCTCTTGAAAGGTTTCCCTGATCTTCACAAGTGAGTATTTCAGGGAAAGCTTTCGGCAAAAAAGGTCTTATACGCTTAGTGGCGCTGGCATAGCCTACATCTAGTTTTATATGGCCTTATTTCCAACTTAATCTTTTTATCTTACGACTTCCTTCCGGATGACTAATCTGCGCAGCCCTACTTTTGCTGTCGCTGGTTTTACACGGTTCGGGATCTTCTGCTTAGCCTTTTGAGGTGTTCAGCTATCACTCTTATAGCGCAGGTATCATTTGGCCTCAGAACCACTCTACATAAGTTGGGGCCTTATTGACATATCCGAATTTCAAAGCTACACTTTTGGGTTCCGAAGTATCCATAGATCCCACCTGCAACGACTCTCCTACCGTTTAGTGGTGCTTTCTTCTTGTGTCAGGTCCAAAAGCAACATGGCAAGGCCACCGTTACTTTCGAAGGAGGGCATTTATCTGGGGCATACGCCGCTAGAATACTGTCTAAACATCTACGACTCCAAACCTGTCTGATAGACACGGGCTATCTCGTATTAGAGAGGGTGTTTGTGATTCCTCGGTCAAGATTAGCTGGCAGGGGGAGGAGGTCAGGGTTGCCGCCAGTGCAGGATATTCCTATGAAATAAAGCAGACGCAGATCGCGAGGTAATAATAACGGAGAAACTTTTATATACTTTATTCCTTCGTATGTCATTTGCGCTTAGTCCGTCCTTATCTATGGACTAGTTTAATAATAAAAATATTTATATATTTTCTCTTTTTGAAGAGAGCACATAAATACATATCCTAACTTGCTGTTTGATATTCAATGGAGTCAGTGAAGGGGTATTAGTATTAATATTAAAGTCTCAAATCCACTAAAAGGGTATAGTAATCGAAGTGATTAATACGCTTCAGTCAATCCTTGATAAAATGATAATACTTTCCGGACAAGTGTAGTACATTTTCTTTAAATCGAAACACTTTAACTTCGCAGTACAACAGCGCATTCTGCCAAAAAAAAATAAATATTTTTAGTACCACTTCACTATTTAGGAGTCGTTTCCCTTCTTTATGTTGCTTTGAAAATTCAGGACCAGAAAAAGCTTTTATTTACGTAGTATAAGAAAATCAAAGAAGAGAGAAACTCAACCTACATACTTACACACAACACAAATTTGGATGCATTGACAACGTGAACGAAGAAACATCTAATAAAAAAATTTTCTCCATTACCTTCGCTATCTGCTGTATCTACCTAGAGCTACCTTTTGGATTTTTGTTGCTTTTTGTGTGAAGATTTCATTAAAACGCCAGCGCGCGCTAAAGTGGTAACGACTTTACCTTTGCTGCGCTGTAAGCCATTGACTGTTATTTTGCTATTCGTTGTTGTTCAAAATAGTTTCACAGAAAGCAGAGCAGTGTACTCATGTGTGTTATAGACGTGAATATCAACTAAACCGCCAACAACAGCACAAACACCATTACCATCAGCAAAGCTCGAATCTGTGCCACATACAACGTCTAAATGGGTTGACAAGGTATTTGGAGGTCTCCAGCGACAGACATATACATATACAACTTAAACATACCTGCGTATTCGTACAGTTGCGTGGTCGACTTATACCCAGCAAGGAAAATTTGTAGAAGCGAATAAATTGAAATATTTAAAAATGTGAAACACTTTTTAAATAAATTTTGCTGTTAGTGATATCCACCTTTGGGTTATCTAGTATCAAACCTGAGAATAAGTGGTAAATTATTTCCAATTTTGCGCATGGCTGCAAGTGGTTGAACTTCAATATGTAGGTGTGCCTCTCAGCTCCCTGCTTCCAGTGGATTTCGTGGTGATGTTGATTTATAAAATTTAAAATGTGACTAAATATACGAATTTAAGCAGCAAAATCGGAACTAAGAAATGCAAACTATCGGGGGAATATACAAACATACATACACATTATGCGCTCTGGCATTTTAAAACTTATGTACCTGTAGCGTAAAAAGAGGAATAGTCACAGTTAAAAATACATAAGAACCACACCACTTCTGTACGAGTGAGTGCTTTTCGAATGTAATCCAGCTTAAACGTCTATTTAGACACGAGTTTGCTAAAGCGCGTTCCTGCTGTGGATGCGTATGTATAAATTTATTTCCGAGTATAAGTGTTTGTTTGGCTTTGGCGCGCCAATTTTAAATTCAAATGCAAATGCATTTGCAATTTTAATTCAGCATTGTGTGCGAAAATGAATGGAAATATACTTACGTGTATAGGTATTCGAATGTATGTATATACAGTAGGGTAGTCCAAAAAAACAATGTATGTTAAGCTCTCATCACCATGAGTTTTTTTTTACATAATTGGAAAAAAGAATACCCGTATTTTTTTTGTTTGTTAATTAAATGATATTTAGAACTGCATTTTCCATTTATAATACATAGGGGAAAAACACTTTTTCTAAAGTGGTAAAGAATTCTTGAAGATCAATATAGTTAAATTGGAAAATTCTGTTTCCCTTCAGAAGACTTCCAATATTAATACGTACATACGTACGTTTATTTAACCGATGTTTAATACTGAAAATTTTGCATGGGTCTCCCATTGCATTTATTGGGGTTTAAAAATGCTAGTTAGTACTAAAAAATGGATAAAAAAACATTTGGGTATTGTAACTGGAAGTCTCTTAAAGAGAAATGGAGTCTTCCGATAGAAAAATTAGATTTTTATGAATTCTATGCCATTTCTACGAAAAAGTGATTTTTTTTCGAAATAAATACATGGAAAACTTTGTGTGCTTTGAGGCAGTTCTAAATATTATTTTTTTTTAAGACAAAAAATACTATAGATTTGTTTTTTTTGTGCGACTTTTACCATTTTTTCCCACCTTTGCTAACATTGCAACGAAACCGTCAACTCTTATGAAGCGTTGTTATTGTTTTACTAAATTTTTGTTATTTCTAGTCAGTTGGCATTGCTTGGCAATGACATGAATTGCAGCTTATTTTCTGAACTTTCTGCGAACCCAGCTCCTCTGTATTCATTATTTCTTCTATTTTAGCGTCGCTATTCCACATTCGCCACTTTAATTGCCTTCGCAGTCGCTTTTGTTACTGGCTTCTTCGCTTTAAAATAATACGTATGTATGTATTCTTTGAATAATACGTATGTATGTATTTATAAAGAAAATTGTATATGCATATAAGTGCTCTATACATATTTCCGCGTATCCGTATTAATACGATTTTCTAGCCTGCCTAGCCGACTCGTTTAATTATGCGACTTCTTCGCTGCAAAACGGAGTTGGCTTCATTTTCAATTCGCTTAGCTCTCAACATTATTTAGTGTATAAATTTTTTTTTTTTTTTCAGCTTACCTACGTACATATGTATATAGTTGACTCAAAGTTGTATCCGTTCGACGGCTGGCGAGTCAGTCGGAGGTAAAAGGAAATGCGGCAAACAAAATGTAAATGAATGCAATTAAATGCTCATTAGAAATAATTTTGCTGATTTGTCTGCGTTTGCTATTAAAGTTAATTTTGTTTGTGTGTTTGAGGTGTAAAAGTGGCAAGGAGAAAAACGAGAAAATTTCCTCTTGGTGCAGTGACACTAAGGAAGTTAGTAAGAATAAGAAGATCTTTGGAAATTTATGTTACTATGTAAACGGAATTGCTGAATGTAATTTAATCTTACTTTTATTGAAATTAATTAAATTACACTCAACTTTTTAAATTGTTTATTTAGAAGAGACAAGACTATTTTATGATAAATAGCCTTTGGCTATGTTTAGTTGGAAAATAAGTAAGAAAGCGACGGAGCTTCCTCGAAATATTAACGTAAAGAGATTTCGAGAAACATACGCGGTGACATTTTTTTATTTGTTTTTTTTTTTCTTGTTTTTTATATTATTGATATATATAGGTACATAAACCTGGAGTTATTTTCTTTTTATTTCTCATGTGGAGTACAGCATAAGACGCGGTACAGTGGTAGAGCTCCGATTTTTCCTACTTTTTATTTCCATGACGTAAGTGTTTCAAAGCAAATTGCAGCAAAATCGAGATAAATTTACTATGTTTTCCTGCAATTTTTTAGTGATCTGCCAGTATGAAGCGTCCAGTCTATGGAAGCTAAACGAGGGGCAATTTGTTTCACTATTAGTTTAAGGTGTACAAAGTCCTCTTATACCAATCACCCTCCACCGCACGTCGCCGAATGTTACTAATACTCTCCAGAAAAGCACTGAAAATGCAGAATATCACAGAAATGCCCTTAACCCTGTAAGGACTGAGAAAAATTATGAGAACCTGATTTGGAGCCACCTTTGCATACTATAGAACTTGGTTTTAAAGACGAAGAAAGACGAAGTTTCAATCGATCATTCAACTACCATTGCTGAGCCCTAAAAATGCCCATTAAAATTCTAACGGAAAAAAATCTTTTCATACATCACCAACTTCCNAAGTTGGATATTTATAAAATTTCGAAACTAGGAATTTCTGCCACTCTCAGAGCAATGTGCGCCATGCGTTGCATACTCTACCATATGCGGCAGGTAAGGCTTCGAGTCAGGTATGAAGCATTTGCATCCATTTTTACGACATGCCCAGTCCAGCAGAACCTCTAAATCTTTATCTGTTGAACTACGTCGGCACGTAACAGTAGTGCTGTCTATTTTTGTGCACTTATAGCGTTATCTTCGAGTCACCTGAGTGGTATTTTTTGAACTAATTCTTAATGTTGGCGTATCAAGTATGATTGTAATTTTAAATTAATTAATTTTTGGATCTTCATGCAAATTGTTAAAAATTATAAAATATGGAAGTCATCAATAAAAATAATTATCGACGTGTAAGAAATAGAAAACCCTAGATGTATTTTGGTCTAATATTCAAAACATAATATAAATATTGGAAGTGAGAGAAAAATTTAGTTTCGCACCCAGATGATCCGGGAATATTTCTGCATCAAAAACCAAATTAGGGCTCGATATATTCCAGGAGTCTCCCAAATACTTATTGTTATTGAAATCTCATTTCTCGATTAGCTAAACGGAGGAGTAATATACATATCTAATTTCTTACATATAGCATATGGTGTTTCGCAAACTAATTGAGATCCCTTAAACTTTAATTGTGCTCTTTCTTTATGTGAAAACCCGAATACAGATTGGCTTTACCAATCAGCATTGTTATTTTGATTTTTTGCACACAAAAATTATTGTCGAAAAGGCAAAGTTTTATAACTCACCACAAAAGGAAAGAGGATAAATGCTGACAGCAGGCATAGCTTAAAAATAGAAGCAAAAGTCAAACGAATCACATTCACATGCTTACACAAGTCGCACTTACGTAGTTAGTGTTAGATGCCTAAAAATCAAACTCACTCAACTCAACCGAAAAATATTCGCCTATAGTCATTATTCCGTGAGTTAAAGCAAACGCACATACTAACAGGCATAA
>NW_016179427.1:0-7296 GCF_001687245.7 Rhagoletis zephyria | reverse complement strand
TACAATAAATTGTTGCCATTATCGAGAATCATTCATGTACATACATATCGTCGCTACTATGTCAATCTATCGAATGTGAAAATGGGTACTTTTCAGGAGAATAAAAAAACTGTTGTAAAAAATGTTGTTGTCATTAAGAAAAAGTGTGTGTATCGATACTTTGTTAAATCCAGCATCTCTTCTTCTTAGAAGACTAGAAATTCAACGATTTGCCAACTGACATATCATTCTAAACGCATGCGCAAGGTACCGTAAATGAAAAAAACATTTTTGCACATTCGATAGTTTAGCATAGTAGCGGCGATATGTAAAATTTTATAATAATAATGTTAGTTCACTTCTGACTTATTATTGTATATGTGGAGTATTATTATTTTTTTGCTTCCTATTATTGAAAAGTAAAGAAACGCTCGAATAGTCACAAAACAATTCTGAAAAGTTCACAAAATCCCGAAAACACGATGAATCTCCATACTAGGGATGTTTCGGATGTCATATTTTTCACATTCGCGAATGCGACTGCGAATGTTAGGAATAACATTAAAAAAGTTGTAATCAACTTAAGNAATTTTGTAAATTATTAGAACATTGAACGAGTGCTTAGCCTATACAGTGCACTATTGTCTGGCGACTATCATTTGCTGGCCAAAAGTCGAGGAATAACCAAATTGATTTGAAACTTAGTGTTTGGGGTTTTTTGAGGTCGCTAATTTCGAATATAATGTCAGATTTTCGAAATTAAAAATGGCGGATCCAATATGGCGACCAAATTTTATACTTCTTTCCCTTCCACCAAAAACTTATACATAAGCGGGGTTTTCAAGATCGCTGATCTCGAATCTGATGTAAGATTTTTGGAATTTAAAATGGCGGATCCAATATGGCGACCAAATTTTATACTTCTTTCCCTTCCACCAAAAACTTATACATAAGCGGGGTTTTCAAGATCGCTGATCTCGAATCTGATGTAAGATTTTTGGAATTTAAAATGGCGGATCCAATATGGCTACCAAATTTTATAATTTTTTTTTTTCACCATGGGGGTTTGGATCCCACATGGCGTTATCGGGAAAAAATTTTAGTTAAAAAAGTTGCTTAGTTTTTGGTATATATTTTTTTCTAATCACACCTTCTTCAAATAATAACTTTTTCCTTTAAATATAAGTTTTTATTTGTATTTATTTGAAAAGGCACTAGCACAAAAAGTATATTACCAATATTAAGCTACATATAAAGTTGAAAAAATAACGTAACGTACAAGTTTAAACAAAAAAAAAACAACAATGCATTTTTTTTTTGTCATATTCTTCGGATGTGCTCCATCTAATAATCAGCCTCATTGCGAGAGTCGTGCCGAATGCAAGTCGTTTTTCGAGAGTCGAATCGTATCGAAAATTTAGCGTCATTGCCTAAACTTTCCACTCGACTAGTGTATTAAAACGGAAGAACTTGGCAGCACTGCATAGTTTTCGACAATTTTAGTCGTTTACTTATTTCAGCACGACAATGCTAATGTTGTCGAGTCGTACAATTCAGCCTAATTTACGACTTACGTAATGAGGCTGAATATTTCGCAGCAAAATGTTTAAAACAGCTGCTTTTCAAACGTCGAAAAGCACGGCAAAACACACCTTTTCTAATAAAAAAGCCCATTATTCAAAAAATGCACTCTAAACTCTAAATTGAAAATTTTTATTGCCCACAAAGCTTCAAGACCGCCAAATGAATTAAAGTGGAATATTATTACCCAAATTGAAGTCCATTTTGAAAATGAATTCTATTTTATTTAGCAAGCTATATGTTAGCTTTCTTTTTTGTTAATCATACAAACATTCATTTCCATTATCTTTTATGAAGTATCTTTCGCGCCCCCAAGACATACATACCATTTCGAACTACAAAACTACTGACTACGAAAGAAATAAGTTTTAAAACTTTTAGTAAAAATGTCAGCTGATATCTCAATGGGAAAACTCTTTAAGAAAATAATGAGTATGTACTTTTTTACTCTGGAGAATTAGTTTAAGGAAGGGACAAAAAAATCGATTTATCGATACTCTAAAAAATGACTTGACCAGCAAATAGTAGCTATCAGAACATAGTGCAGTGTTTTAATCTAGTAGTCAAAGTTCAAAAGGGGCATATTATATTTAAAAAAAAAGTAATTTTAGTTTAGTTTTCCACCAATCGAGAGGATTTTTACGGAGATAAGCTCATTTGTCTTTAGGATAGGTCTTCAATTGAGCTTTGTGGGTCGATTATCGATAGCAATCAGCAATTCAGTTGCGTAGCTAGTTGCCAAAACGATATTACAGATGGCAACTGGCAACTTTCAACTGACAACTGCAGTTGCACAAAGTATTTATACAGGCGAATACATGTATGTGATTGCTGGGAATGTTTTTGTAGCGTATTTAGGAGCGAAAATTTGAAAAGTGTGTCATATATTTTATTTTTTAATAATTTGAACGATATTGACCGTTTGCAATGCAGTTTGCTTTTACAGAATATGGTGAAAATAACAAAACAAAACTTGAAATTTTAGTTCCCGTGGAGTACGCCCTTTTGGCGAAACAAAAGCGAACACTGATTGCAAATTTTTTCATTTATCAACTGAAGCACCTCTTTTAAAACTACCGACACACCAAGTTTTCCAAATTCAAGTCATTGCTGTGGCACTTCCTTCTGCGAAAAATCGAAGAGGTGCGCAAGCTTTTCTATGAGCGGAGGTATTGAAGTTGAACGAAGTGGTTCATTTGTTTATTAACCAATTATACTACAGCTTCTTTTGGAAGTCCTCAATATGCTTTGAAAATGAACACGAAACGAAAATAAAAGAAAAATCTTTGAAAGCATTAACTTTTGCTTACAGTGCACTCGGTAGCTCTAGAGGATTGGAATTATCCTTTAAATGTCTCTTGATTGAGGCCGCGTTCATGCACTTCTCTTCTTCTTAAACAAATAATTGTGACGAGTTTAGCTTTATTGCTGTCTTTTCTTTAAAACTCTTTATTTTAATAATTTAATTTTACTCGCACAGCTTGTTTACAGCCGCTTGCTGGTTGTCGAACTGTCAAATTTCGATTATCGATAATTCTACAGCAACTGACGATAGTTGCCATTCGTAATACAAATTTTCTTTACAGTTGCGTTGCCAGCTGGCAACCGAAGCGTGGTTGCGTTGCTATCCGTAATCGACTCTTTAATTTGACATTTTCTAATGTCTCCAAATTCTACATCCGATCCTTCGCTTTCACTGAAAGAATCTATAATTATTTCTAGGTTGCTTTTAAGACTTTGAGCAAGGCCCATCAATTTGCCTGATATACCACTTAACCGTTTAGCGCCTGAAGCTAAAAGTCGGTTATTGTCCGCACCCTGGTTTGGCAGACTTAGAGCCATTTCAACAATATTAGAGTGGAGTCTCTCCCCATGTACACAGTCGCATTCGCAAAACATTTGTATTATTTGATGCGAATTATTCGCATGACGAATGCGAACGCAAATATTCGCAACATCCCTGCTCCAAACATCCCGGAAAAATGCCGAGAGTGCTCGAAATATCCCAAATAACTTGAGAAATTTCGATAAAAAAATTTTGGAAACTATCCAATAAGGTCTCTCCCGAAAAGTCCCAAAAAATAATGACAGTTCTTAAAAATCTCGAAAATTTCAAAAAGCAAAACGCGAAACCTTCCGAATAATCGTGAAAACATCTATACAGATACAAAACCTCTTGAAAAAAACTCAGAAAACCTCGAAAATATCTAGGAAGATCGGGAAAACTAGAGCACGAACAATCCTATATTCTAAGATATCCTCAAAAAAAAAAAAAAGAAAAAATAATCGAAATTTTGAATACAAAATAATAAAGGTCCTAAGGAAATCCCATTGTACTAAGGCAGAGGAATCTAATGGTTTATTTAAAAAAAAGCGGTACGACAATTTTTTCACTACATCTTTTTTTATTTCAAAGTCTAAAAAGAACTGGAAATTCCTTTAAAATAGTATATTAAGTTGTTGCAAATGAAAATATTTAGATAAATGTTGATATTCAAATAGCTTTTCGACGCACAGCCTTAAAGCATATATCTACCGTAAATATTGCAGTTCTCAAGCGGGAAACAAGGTCCTCAGCGCTGACAAATATGTAGATGCTATTGGGTTTCGCTAATTAAAAAGATAAATACAACGCATTTCCAAGAATTTCCAAAGTGATACAACAGCGCCGTTTTAGTGAAGGGTTTAATTGTAATACAAATAAAACAATTCTGAGGGAATGTGTTTGTAATTTGATTTATTTTGATTTTGATGAAACTTTATTCATCCACTAAAATAAGTTTTGTCATTTTGTACAAGTGATCAGTTATTACCAGGAATCAATGCATACAGATCAACACCAGAGCTCCTTACATAAATACATACTATTTTGTATGCATATCAATATGAATGTGCATACATATACATGCATACACAATTTATGTACATATTCATACATATATACAGTCTTTATTTCCAGTGATGCCAACAACTGCTATGTATTTATATCAGCATCGCAATCAAAATAGTAGTAGTAATTCTTCAACTATTTACAGTATTTGCCGCCGCTTCGCTAGTTGCAAGTGGGTGTTGTAGAGGCACCTCGCTAACTACTGGAAAGAGGTCAGACACATTTGTTAATTCTTCAACACTCGTTACATGTGGCTTTAACGTGTCACTGGCATTTGACTTAGTGAGTTGATAATACGCCGTGTTGCTATGCGTTATATTGACTATGGTCCCGGTTAGTGGCAACGATTGTAAAAGCTCCAATGGGCTGCTGAATGCGCCAATATTGACGGGCGCTATGCCGGTAAGTACTTGTCCGGAAATGTTCGTTTGGATCGGCAAAGGCACATCACCGAGGTTGATATGGCTCTGGTTGGAGTGTGCATCATAGAAGGTCAAATCAACGCGTTCTTGGCTAAAATTACAACACAAACTGAAATATGTAGATGTTCCGGTTGCGGTTAAAAATGTGTGACTTTCTACCTTTCAAAACTGGTTTCATTATCGTCCACTTCCGTTAAAATTCCAATTTCGTACACAACAGCCTTAACAACATAACTACAAGATAGGATTTAAGCTAAAAAAAATGATTCATTAAATTAGGCTATTTATTCAGTGCTTACAGATTCTTTGGTGTATCATTGAGACTCGCTTGTAATTCCTCAATCGTTGAGTTGTCTATGCCTGACGAAGTATCCAATACTGGCAATGTCTCGGAGGCAGCAAATAGCGCAGCGAAAATAAGGAAAATTTGATATTTGTTTTTCACTGGCATTTTAAGTTTGACTTTGATTGTGAAATTTTATAATCCTAGCCTAATCCTTATTACTTTCCGTTACCTATTTGCAGTGAAATAGGTTTGTGGTTCTGCGTGTCCTCAGCCGCACTACTTTCCAGCAAATAACTTCGACAACTTAAAACTTGCTGCATAAATTACGTCGTTTTTATATCGAGCTCTCTTATCTGGAATTGATATTTGTTTACATATATTTTAAGCTTTGAAGTTTAGTTTAATTAACATGATCTGTTAATTGTCGATTCAGAGGTGTTAATTTGTAAGGTGGAGCAGAAGTAAGGAAAACATTATGGGCTCTAATTAATTTGGCGCGTTTCAATGCATGGAATCTAAATGTCAGACCCCCTAAATTACACATATCTGTGACTTGGCTATTAAGATTTTTTCGATATACGGACATTCGCACATATTTATGTACATATATATATATATATATACCATCCCAGCAAACATTTGGAGTCCTATTTCGGAGCTTTTACGCTCATAATGCACCCAGAGTCTGCAATTTAGGTGTTTCCCTTCTGGTGAAGGTTGACTTAAATGAGCTTAAATTCATAAATGCAAATGTACGTATGTATGTACATACATACATACCTACGGTGACCATCTGTCCTGCATTATACGGGACAGTCCTCTTTTTGGACCCTTGGTCCTGGTAATTTATTTATTTTATACGGGACGCCAAATGTTCTATATTTCTTTTAATGTCCTGTATTTGTCCCGTATTCGGTGTTTCGCCTTAACAGCTCATTTAAATGGCTTGCCTATGTACGAGTTTTAAGCGATGTTGGTATATGGTCGTAATATTCTCCATATTTTCTAGTCTGAATGCCTGTGATTCCTATCGAGGAATACATACAGTGACCAAAATAGCAATTAGGACTTGATATTTTATTAAGTTTTGGTTATTTTTCCCTAGTTTATGTAATGTTTGTTATTTATTTTATGAAAGTAAAGCTCTTTTCCTAACAAAAACCATATAATACCAAATATCAAAAACTTTGTGCAAAAAAACTATAAAAATTAATTCTGCAATGTTTCACCAAAATTTCAAACTTTTTAATTAGAATCTTAGAAAAAAATTCGGTGAGTATAATAAAGTGCGAGTGGAAAGTGCTGCTCAGTTGCTTCTGTTTCAAACAAACGGTCGAACATATTTACTTTGCATGAAAACATGCGAAAACAAAAAAAAAATGCCAAAAATTAATGGTACGCCATAGCGACTTAAAATAGCACTTTATTATACTATAATTTAACGTTTTTTTTGTTAACAAATTTTACGGGGTAAAAATATCGAGAAAATTATCCTACAAATTTGTGATGTTACTAAAAGGATACTTTTTCAGAGCTAATACATCTAGAATCATTGAAGAAGGCTTTGAGATCTGTAAACTGTTGTGGAAAAAATTTGCAAAAATATTTTTTGTTCCATATTCGGCTCTCATAAATATGGTCACCGTATACATACCTTATAAAAATCAGTAGTTGCAGCCAAATTTATATCAGTACATACTTTATACAATTCGTTTAAAAAATTTAGGCCCTTATTATGAGTTGCATTCGATCTTCGACTGTGGTCGAAAGTGCTAATCGAACGAATTTTCATTTGGTATTATGGCGCTCATTCGATGAAGAATAGCGCTATTGTGAATTTCGCTCGTTTAGGTTTGTGAACATATATTTTTCACCGCTGAGAAGCTTTGTTTACAGATCGAGCAAACTAAATAGAGTGCTTATACATATGTACATATGTAAATTTGTGCAAATTAAAATGAAATAAAAAAGAAAGTGAGTTTATAAAAGCGGGGTAAAAAAAAAATTTAATTAGCACAACGGAGTTCTGGTTGAACGATTCGTCAGAGGATGAGGGCTTAAAAAACTAGCCAAGAGCATAAAACGTGAGAGTTCAGTCTTTCGAATATATTTTGACATACAATATATTTAAGAAATTT
>NW_016179426.1:0-7296 GCF_001687245.7 Rhagoletis zephyria | reverse complement strand
TTGATGCTCAGCATGTACAGTTTTCCTTTTGTTTGTTTAAAATTCATTAACTTTTTATAAAAGTGTAGATATTCTACGTGTAAATCCGATTTTAAAAGTGTATACAAATTTAAAAAAACATGTATGCTATCTTAGTGACTTGCAGTCCTTAAGTTAATAATATTTCTAGAACAATTTCGGGTATGCAGTTTTGTAGTCCTAAATGTTGGTAAAAGGTGCAAGTTTCAAGTGGCTACAAAATACCGTTGATTTATTTTTTTTTGTTAACGGTGCTTCGCATTTTCTCCTATATATAAATTTTGTAGAGCACTCTTCATACTGACGTATTTCTAAATAGGGTTGCTACGTTATTTTTATTGTAATATATTAATTTAATTTAATACATTTTTTCAGAGAGTTAATATTTCTAGTTATATTTGAAGCCTAAAATATTGACAATATTTTTTTTTTATCAACATACATACTTTTCTCGAGGGATCGGTTATGCTCTTCATAATAAACATAATAATTTAGCGTTTAAAACTGGATTTATTTTTTCCAATCAAATTTTACCATTATTTTATGATTTTTATGTTTTCGATCAAGAATAATTGTTACTTTTGGATTTTCATTTTTCGATTAATTTTGGACCATTATTTTTGATTTTTATTTCTATAACCGTTAATTTCATATTACATTTTCTAGATCGTAGAAGATTTAAATCAGTCATAAAAACTCAGTATCCGTCTCCGGCTAAAGCTATTAGAAAATTTATGAATCCACACTGACGATTATAATTGATCGAAAAAAAATTAAAATCCCACAAGAACAATTAAATTTGAGCGAAAAAATAGCATTAAAAATTTAAAGATTGTTTAGGCCTACAGATTAATTTTAAGTTTTCAAATCCCACCGTGAGATGTGTGATGTCTATTCGCTGACCGGACTCATTACTATTTTCCACTTTTACACGAGTCCTGTTAGCTTTATCCCGTTTCCAGATTCCACATTCCGCGGAACTTAAAATTACGGCAGTTAACAATGGAAATTCTTATTCTTATCCAATAGCCAGAGAGATCTCAGGTAAGTCCTAAGGTGATTTGTATTTTTTCAACGTTTATTAAATGAATAAAAGCCTGGCTCAGGGCCATTGAATTTACATTTCAACCATAATCTTTCGACTTGCCAGTGGGACTAGGGTAATTTTAATAAAGTTTAAAAGTAGATCGTCTTTGAGGATCGGCTCCTCCTAAGATCCCCGTTTCCGGAATTCACGAAGAATCCCTGCCTCAAAATTGCCCGTTCGAACCAAGACTATTCTTGATAAACAAGTAATTTTTAGCAAAAAAAAAACCGACTTAAAAAATTATATATATTTCATGATCCGATGATCGGATCTAAACCAGATTAATATGGGGCCACCTCTNATGCTTGTTAATTTTTTTATTTAATCATTTTTACGCTAATTACGATTTTCAGCAAACTTTTCGATTATTTCCTCCTGAATCAACTGCTGTTTTTCGACAACGAGTTTTCTATGGACGTTCATGAGGCATAGTTAATAGAAAGCCTTTCTTCTTCTGTTGTGCTTCTGAGCCAGATTTCTACTCTACGAATTGTACTAAACGGTCGCTCCACAGTCACTGTAGTGCATGGAAAAGCACTCAAAATGGAAATACCCCTATTTATCGCTGTTAGATATTCGTTTTCTTCTTTAAATAGATCTGCAACTTACACATATTTCAAATCTTCTTCGGACAAGTTCCTTTTCTTCTATAAATTGTACCAAAGAATTAGTTCGATTCCCTTACCTAGATCATGGATCTGTTGAAAATGCTTCGAGTTCTATTGTACCTTTTAACTGGAGCATATAATCGAATACATTTGGTGCAATCTAGATAGCGAAAAAGCTGGAGTATTTTCATTGGAAAAGCGTAGTTGTAAAGAAACCGTTAGTGAATCTAGATACGGTATAATTATTGACCATCGCCAGTACTAATTTTCATTGAAAGATTGGGGCTACTTCAGTTTTTTTGTTTACCTGCTTCCTACATCGGCTGTAATCATACGAGTTTTTTTAATTAACTTCGTAGTGACTCCTTCTGCACTCTTTCGATCATTCTTAACCACCTCCAAAATATTTTCAATATGCTGGTCAACGGCAATGAGATATATTGTCTTAATTTGCAAAATGTTTGCCGTAGGTTTCAGAAACATTGAATATTTTGTAATTGTCATCAAAGCAATGATGACATCGGCCTTGTTATAGTAGCACACAATTGATACGCAGCTTCCATAACTTTAGGAACATTTTCTGAAAATTTCCAGATTGCTTTATATTTTCTGGTCATCTTTTTTCACACAAACGTGATATATCAGGAGCATAATTATTACGAGTTATTGATTCGCGGAAAAAGTGTATAACGTTTTTTAGGGTAGAAATAGTACTTCTTACTTCTGGAAACTCGTTTAAGTCATTCACAACAAGATTTAACGGAAGAGGAAGTGTTTTTCTCATTTGGGGTTTCCATCCTGTTTATCAGAGAATGGTAAGATAAACTCAAATGAGTGTTTCATTCAATTTTGTACCAATTCAATGCTTAACGCTGTGCTTACTTCATTGTATCAACGATGTAAAACGCAGGCCTTATGTGGAAATTAAGAGTATAATTATGAATTCGATTACGCATACTATTTAGAATTTTTTATTTATTGATTTTTGAAATTTTCTCCTTCCCTTTGTAACTGTAAGGGGGGCAGCTTGAAAATCAACTCAGTCTAACTAGAATGAAAACGAAATGAAATTTTCATAGGATTTAAACTGTATACAAATTGAAAGCTTTGTCTTAACGCTTCAAGGTGGTTTGGGTTACCGCACATTTATTAAAACATAGTACTGTAGCACGTTGCATAACTTCTTCAGCTGCCAATTCTCTCCATTTGAACGGCACAAACGAGCTGTCATGTGTCCAATTGCAACTTGCTGAGCATGCAAACGTAAAAGCAGCAAAGGATTATATTCGTGAACATTTTCAATGTGTGTAATAATTTCATGGATTTTAACAGAGAGTTGGAATAAGTACAAATTTCTTATTCACTGCGTAGTTGTTTCTTTTTTCTTGTAATGTGCATTTGAATTTAACGCGTGGCCCACAAATGCATTGTACCGAAAGTGAACTACTTTGACCGTTAATGTTGCACATGTTTGCGGTGCCCTAGAATGCTTGTCGCTGTGGTTGGAGACAAAATTTTAAATTTTAAATTATGCATTTTTAATTTTGATTAAATAAACTGCAACCATTGCTTTTAATACAATTACCGTGACTTTTTATGGTAGTCCATATATGCACATATGTACAATATGTAAAATGCTGTTCATATTTAACTGGCTGACACTTACACTTGCTACATTTTGCTGTTCGCGCGATTTTTTCGCTCACTTGAGGCCAGACAACTTACCACATATATATGTAACTATATGTACTTTTATGTATTCACACATGCATACGTATGTACATACATTAGAGTGCACTAAAATTTTTTGTGTGAAATTTTATATACTATTTGTCCATAAATTACTTATATTTTGGCTCGTTGTTTGGTTGGTGACGGTTAACACCAAGTTCCATTTATTCAGCTTGCAAATTATGCAACAGTTTACCTATCTACCTATGTATGTGTAACGGTAGCAGCCTGCCCGATGCTGCACGAGACGTTAGAGATACTCCTTGGTAACCTTTGCCGCTAAAATTGCTTAACACTTTGGGCGTCTAACACGAAGCATCTAGTTTAGACAGAGCTGGCACCAAACAGAGAGGCTTTGATCTTCATGTAACGAAAATCAATTAAGGAAGCTTCCGCGGAAGGGATTGGGAATCAGACACTGTTTTATGCAACGACGAGATTCCATATATTCAAAGATGAATCTAAGTGGAACTTAAGAACAGGATCTGACTAATGAATCCAGATTACTATAATTTTTTCAGGCTAAGCTCTTTTCAATGCTGGCAATAATGATGAACATTAATCACTCATAAAATTTGACCTTTGTTGTAGGTAGTCAGACTGTCATCGAGATCGTTAGGTCGGGTACCGCTGTCTCGATATGAGTTTGGGATGCGGAAAACTTAAATAATCATTTAAGCCGAATTTCCATTAGGTCCTGTATCCGCCACTGGCCTCGGTGACCACCTGGTGAAGCTGGCTGGCTAACCACTGCTTGACTCCGAAGATACCATTAAGGTCCATAGCGTCATCAGGTAAACTACCATAACATGAAATGATTAATCTCTGAGTACCAGGATAAATGCTGAAAAACATTGCAGTCCTATTGGCAAACTGGAACACTTCGATGCGGCGACTTCCAGATCAGACTAGATAGATAGTTAGGTATAGCACTTCGACCGGCAGGTCTATTGTGCCCAACTAACTAACAGTCTTCTGAGGGCAGGACAATCGCAGATTATATGTTTCACTGCCTATTTTTCGTTCCGCATCGCTCAGATCGAGCTCCCGTTTAATTGCTTGCATGGAAATAGGCACTTCCTTCATCAGCGTAGTTTCCGATAAAGCGCATTATTTAGCCTGTCAGTCTCTTCATTGCCCGTGACACCGGTGTGCACCGCAGCTGCCCTGCACTCTGCCATACTTCTTGAGGAGGTGTTGTGAGAGAGTAGAGCCCTTATCGCAGCCTGACTGTTATGATATATAAATTCAACAGTTTGTCATGGTGACAATTGATAAAACAAAATCTGTTCGGCTTACAGGGGGGAAAGTAAATGTCATAAATAAAAAATTTCACATTATTTACACCCTCAAGTTCGGTGACACCCTAATGTACGTACATACATATATTAGTCTGCTGGGATTTATGTTTGTAGGTTCCTTGGTCAGATGAAAAATTGTAAAAATTATAAAAGCTTTATTACGCGTGTTCCGCCTGTGTACTCTTTTTTACCTTCTGTACATTTACATACATACTTTCATAAATACATATGTATGTGGCATGTATAATTGCTGAGCTGAGGGAAATAAAATACGCGTCACTTGTTNTTTTTTACCTTCTGTACATTTACATACATACTTTCATAAATACATATGTATGTGGCGTGTATAATTGCTGAGCTGAGGGAAATAAAATACGCGTCACTTGTTACCGCCGCTTGTGGTTACTGTTGCAAAGATTGCACGCTGTTAAATACAATATTTATTTAATTTGGGTACAATCGTAATTTATTTTAATTTTACATTTTTTTTTGTAAGTGTGCTTGTGTTTGTGGTTATTGGTAAATAGCTTACGAACTCAATTACGGCACACAATATAGGAAAGAAACATATTTGTAGGCAACTAATTAAAATATGTATTGAGTGGCGAAAGCGTTGTATACATCTAGGCAAAGCTGAATGTCAAGCTTTTGATCATTGATTCCACCTACACATGCAAACAAACACATATGTGTATTTAGTTGGAACTTTTTTGTGTAAGCGTGCAGTTGTTCTTGTAGGCACCAGCTTCTAGCTGTACAAATATGAAAAGGTTAGTTGACAATCCCACACCGCTTCGGACGTCTGCTTTTAAATCTTAAGAAATATGTATGTACATTTGCACATATGCATATGAGCATATCTCACGAGTGGTTACATTTTTCGATAAAATGCATTATCTTCCAGATTTCATCACGAAATTGTATTTATATGAAAACTTTAAAAAGATGTACTAAAAAAAGTAAAAACAAACACTCATGGTCACATTTACATATACTATGTGTAGTTGCGTATGTAACGTATACGCCCCGTAGCACCATGCGCAATTAACTCTAACACGTTTACTCGCATGTCAAATTATTTAGAAGTAATTAAATATCGGCGTGGGAAATTTTTACACAATATTCCTTATGCACATCTTATCTTATATATAAATAGGCAAACATGTTTTCTTTACACCCCTTTATGGCTATACGGTATAACTATACGGTATAAATAATTTAATATCATTAGAAAGGCATTTTGATGCTTATGTCCAGACAATTTTTCAAATTTCAAATTAGTTTAACATGAAGCGAAAAAATCAATTCAAAAGCGACACCAATACAAATGCCAAACATAGATGCACAAGGTTGGGGCGGAAATGCCCCCTAAATGTATGCTTCAAAATTTATACTGAATTAAAGAAACGTGCTAACCATCAGGTTAGGAACAAGATTTACATGAAATAATAAAGAAAACGATGTGGATAACATTCAAGGAAATGATAAATATAAAAGTGAAAATATGAAAAAAAACGGCTCTACCAAATATAGATATAGAGAAAGTAATAGAGACAAAGGAAGAGACAAACAAAAAGAAAGAGATGAAATTAAAAATTACNGTTGTGTTGTGTTGTGTTGTGTTGTGTTGTGTTGTGTTGTGTTGTGTTGTGTTGTGTTGTGTTGTGTTGTGTTGTGTTGTGTTGTGTTGTGTTGTGTTGTGTTGTGTTGTGTTGTGTTGTGTTGTGTTGTGTTGTGTTGTGTTGTGTTGTGTTGTGTTGTGTTGTGTTGTGTTGTGTTGTGTTGTGTTGTGTTGTGTTGTGTTGTGTTGTGTTGTGTTGTGTTGTGTTGTGTTGTGTTGTGTTGTGTTGTGTTGTGTTGTGTTGTGTTGTATTGTTCAAAGCATTTCATCTTAATTCACTTGAATTAATTCAACTCGACTCAGCTCAGCCCACCACAACACCCTTTAATTTTACAGGTTGAATTTCAACCGCTGGGAGAACACTAGTATACATACATACATTAATTCCTTCATGTACATATACATACATATAACATTTTTAGAGTGAAATTCAAGTTTGCCAATAAATATTGTAAAAATGGAATTTTAGTTTCATATGGTAACACACTAGTTTTATTACACTTGTTTGATTTTTTTTTATTGTTACAATAATAATAATTAAGAAAACTTAAGTTATTTGTGTGCATTTGCCCAGCAAGCCTCCTTTTTTTTTGTATCTTTCCGCCTTTTTTCAAATGAGGTTTTCACGTGCCCTTTGCTTAAGACAGGTATCCTGAGTTCGTTCATAAACTTTATTTTTAATCGGATGCAAATTTACTGAGCTATTAAACTTTTCATGTCTTTCCAAAGTTCCACGATTGCTAACACCCATGCGCACACAGCAGATAACACAGGCAACCTTATATTTTTTTTGTAATGTAGAAAAGAAAACGCCATTAGTTTTCACATGAATATTGCGTATCCGCCACGTTGTCTGTATGAGTGGCAAATCTTTATTACTTTATTGTTTTTACAATCACAGGTAATCAATAATCAGTAACAAAAACAAAT
>NW_016179425.1:0-7297 GCF_001687245.7 Rhagoletis zephyria | reverse complement strand
GTGGAGAGCAAAGCGTATATACACGTTTGTAATTGAAGCTTTGCTCAATACGATATTTACGTTAACTTCGTATTTCGCTTTCTAAATGAACAAAACCAAGAAAATAGGCTCTTAAATTTTCCCTCATTTTAATTTGTAAACAAAACACTATGCAACACTCGAAGCGCCTTCATGTATGCAACCAATTCATAGTCATGTTTTTGTCACCGATACATATGCACACACATATATTGTGTAGTATGTATGTGCTGCCTTACAATAAAACAAAAAAACAAAATAGATTTTATAACATAACCGCTTTAAAAATAAATGAAAAACAACATTATAAAAAAAGATACAAATTTTCTGATTGAAATGCATCAAAAGAGAGGAAATTAAAAATCATTACACAAATAAAAACACTAAATAAGAAACATGGTAACGGATGGATGGACAGCGAGCAAAATACCTACGTAAAATCACGTCAACAACAGGGTACTATATGTAAGAATGTAGGTGCGCTGAATTGAAAGCCCCAGAAGGAATTTTAGCACATATGGATAATAATACCTGAAGATGGTTATGTGTAAGAGACTTCATCGATATAAACAGGGTTAGATCGCTCCCAGTAAGGGATCAGTACTTCATGCTCAGAACGCCGATACTTGCTTGAGGAAAAACCTCCACCCACGCACGTCAGAAAACATCTCTATAAATTGAAGGTCATGCTCCAGAACTACGCATGGCAAGCACTAAACCCGACACAGTCGCCATCAATCGCTGAGGAAGAGCACCAGCTATCAAAATAGACCCACGTTACTCTGGCTCAATTGCGGTCTGGAAACTATAGTAGGTTAAACTCTTACTTATCCAAACTAGATACCGACGTTTCCTAGGCCTACCTCTAGTTGAGCTAGACGACCACGACTAATTTCACAACAGGTCTCTGCGGAAGCTCTCGAAATGCAGTAGTGTCATCACTGATGTTAATTCTGACTTTGCAATGTAGTAGTAAATTCTTATGTCAAGCGTTATACATCGTCAGCATTAACATCACCAATGACAGTTAAGTCTCAGGTGGATTTTTATATCAGAAATTCCTTTTTGTGAAAAGTGTTGTATTGAATATAAGCCCTCGAAGTATTGCATGTATTCGAAATTTATATTCTTGTTCAACAAATGTGATAAACAGTAAGAACAAATTTTTGCCAAGCCATCGGCTGAAAAACAAAATTCAGTGCGTTCTCATCTTCCGCATATCGCTAGCTTAGAGTGAAAATTTGCTAAGTCCACTTTTTATAAGGACTCGAACAGGAGGCTAGAGAAATTTAAAATGCATCGTTTCGAAAAGGGTTAAGGGCCTTGTTTTATGTTTTCTCGGTTATATTTAATGAAAGGAAAATATTCTAAGTCTAAAAAAAGCTCCGGAATTTCGAAAAGGCCAAAATAGTACGAAATTTTTTAATGAAGATCTGATACGTATGGAGTTTTGCTTTGCTTTAAACAGGCACAATGTTATATTCAAAGTTTTGTGAACTACTTGAAGAAAATGGCTATAAGAAGTATTTTCCTCTCCTGTGCAATTTTTAAATTGAAACTTAGCAACTTTTCACTCTAAGCTAGCGATATACGAGAAATTTTTACCACTGATACCACCATGGAACTCTGTTTAATAGTTTTGGGTGTGGAACTTGTCATAAGTAAAAGCAGGTGATGTTCTCCGGGTAAGCGGGTAAGGTGCCTCTCCATTTCTAGTTCATAAATCGTTGACTTTTTTCCGGCACTGTCGTTGCCTTGTTTACTTATCGTATCCACATCACTGCAAAAACTAGAATAGCAGTGTCGTTGGCTTTTTCCTCAAAGCATTGTCAAATCTACTCGCAAGCTCGCTCTTAAATATAATCTTTTACTAGCGCGCGATATTTACTTGGTAACTAATTTTTAATTTCGAATAAGTCTACCAAAAACCCAATGCAACAATATTGTGATATTTATTAGGGACAGCTGTTTACCGAATTCTTATTTTTTACATGGTATCCGAAATCCGTTAATCCAGCAAAATTTCTGTCTGGATGTTCAACAGATCCACAAATCGGTAAGTCCAGTAAACTTGCATAGAAAATTATAGTAGAAAACTTCCAGCTGGGGTTAGCGACGGCACTGACAAGAATAGGGAATGAGTAAGACGAACAAAAGACTGAAAACGAATTATATGAATGAAATCAAGTAGACACGCCGATGGGATGCCATAGGGAGATAAATAAACTAACATACATACATACACACATATGTGCTCAGGCTGCATTTTTTATGTGCAGACAGAATGTGTGGGTGCCCAACCGTTAAGTTAAGTATTATTGCCTACTACATATGCATATATATTTTTAAAATAGTAGTTCAGATTTGTATAAAAAGAAATCGAAGGAAACTAAATGTTGCAAGTGTTTATTTTGCAACAACGAATTGCAACATTTCCTGTTATCTTATTGGCCTTTAAAAAGTAGCAAGCATGATTTCGGGAAGGAGATTGAATGAAAAATAGATATATATGTTAATACGTACATATAGGTGGGCCTGATATAAATTGTATTTTTTTTACAAAATTTTCTTATTTTATTTAAAACAACGTTTATACACATGTATGTATACATACACATCTACGTGGGTGTGTTTTTGTGCCTTCCAAAAAACAGGTAAGAAAACTGCAAGCATCATGGAGGGGATGTAAGCTTGCTGTCGCAAAACAACGATGGAGGTTGAGATGAAAAGGAATGGATTTTAAAAATGTGACAGAATCCAGCGGTAACATTCCCTATGGAAAAAATCTCTAGTTCGGAACTGGTGCGCTTCTGGTACATTTAGACCTAGTACAGCTCTACAATCGACAGACGAAAAAAAAAGTATGCTTTTTTCGGTTCTTCCGAATGTGCGATTTTAAATTATTTTTAAGAAATGTGTTTTCAATTTGAAATTAAATTTGTTTCAATGATTTTAAGAAATGCGAGTTTGGCGAGGTGCTTGCTGTTATTGGTTAGTTTCCAAAAGTTCCCAAGATGTTAAAATATTAACTAAAATTTTTGTTTTGTATTACCAAGCTATGAAAACGCATCTGAGAAGTGCAGAATGGAAGCGTATTTGAACGAAAAAGTCACCAAATATATTTCTATGTAAAGTAAACAATCCACCCGCTGCATCCCGTTTTCGATAGTTCCGAACTAGTTCTAAATTCGACAGATAAGCGCTAGTTCGTTCTGCATCCCTTTTTATAAAGTTCTGAACCAGTTATAAATTCGTCACCTAATACTAGGTTCACATATAAGTAGATTATCCTCATTTTCGAGCTTAACTCCCTAATCTGTAATTAGAAAAAGGGATTAGCCATATAAAATTCGTCCCTTGTTAATCTGTGATTATAAAATAATGGCAAATGTAAAAGTAAACAAAAATGGACGCTAGCAAGGAAAAGAGGTTTGTAAAGGTATTTTTAATAAAATGTTAAGTTAAAATATATTTATTTTGCTTAATAAAGCAGAAAAACGTGATCACGGTGGCACAGAGAAGAAACATAACTTTTCCTTGAGATGTGAGAATAACAAGTACAAAAAATTTGACGGCTAATAATCTGAGATTTACCTGTGTAAACGGGGTGATTAAAAAACGAGCTTTGATTGAGATAATATTAATATTTGAACATATTTTTAGATATAGATTTCTAATGAAAAAAGTGAAACAAAATAATTTTATTTAAAGTACCATATTTCGCTGTTTCTGGACTGGTGGGGATATAGTGACTATCGAACTGGATCTTTTTTGCTGATAAAGACCTTGTCCGGAACTAGAAATTTGATTCACTAGTTCGCGGTTTCTCTGCAGGGATTTCTATAAGGACCGCGCACATATGTATGTATGTATGTACATTAGACTACATCACCAAAAAATTTTGCGGGTTTTCCGCCGGGATTACAAAATCTATTATATTTTAAGACGTCCACCAAAAAATTTCGGAAAAATATAAAGATTTAAGCGAGCTGGACCGATTTGAAAATACATACCTCCAAAAATAGAGTTTTTTTATGAATAAAAATAGTTTCTAAAAGAACTTTTTAAAAAAGTTCCCTCAGATGATAAAACAAATTAGGGTTAAAAATTCTGCATAAAAATATTTAAAAATCTTTTCAACGGAATCGTAATAATGAAATTTTTGATGCTGTTTGTTTTTACTTTTTTCAAAGATTAATTTACGAAAAACTTGAATAACTGGGTCAAAAACTATTCTGATTTAGACTTATGGGGTCTCAGTAGAAAGGTATTTTACCTTTTTATCTCTGTGCAAAAAAAGTCATTCATATCTCATTTTATTTATTTTTTGTTCAAATACCAACACATCTTAATTAAACTCGGGAATGACGCACGTTCATCCTACCTTACTCTTTCATCTTTTGAATAAGTTTATTAGCAAAGAAATAAAAAGGATGAGGAAATACATTTCCAAGGATACCTCACAAGTCCAAATCGGAATAGTTTAGGTTTAGTTATTCAAGTTTTTCTTATACCAATCTTTGAAAAAAGTTAAAAACAGCATCAAAAATCTAATTATTACGATTCCGTTAAAATTTTTCTTAAATTTTTTAAAAACACTTTTATGCAAATTTTTTTAGCTTAGACCGTTTTGTAATTTGAGGGGATTTAAAAAAAAAATCTTTAAGAAACTATTTTTATTCATAAAAAACTCCATTTTTGGAGGTATTTTCAAATTGTTCCCGCTCACGTAAATCTTCATATTTTTCCAAAATATTTTTGGGGAAGTCTTAAACTATAATATATTTTATAATTCCAATGGAAACCCAGCACCGATTTTTTTTTGTATGGGAAGTGATGCAGACTAATGTACATACATTCATGTACGCAGGAATGCAAATGTATGTATCTATATTGTGTACCGACGTATTTATCTGAAAGTGAATGCTCGTTCGGGACAACGACAAAAAATAAATTGCAAGTACACAACGAGTAGAAGAAAATCAACAAAAACATGAAATAGATTTCATCAGCTTTGCAGAGCTATTGTTATCAATAAAACGTATAAAAGTAGCGTACAAAAAAAGTGGAGTAGCAAAAGGAATTTAGTTGTATTTTATAAAGATAAATGCATAGCACATAAACCCAAATATACATATGTATGTGTATAAAATATACACTATACATAGATATGTACATATATACACAAGTAGGCTCCCCATTTACATTCGCTATAAACCAGCTAAATAAATGCACATATGTGTGTACTCAAGAATTTTCCGGATTCTCAGGTAGCTACAAGTACCCCAAAGAATGAGGAAAGCAGTGGAAACTACTGTAGAGATAAGACTTATGTGAGCGCGTCAGAGAGTGCTATTTTTAAAAAGAAAACAAAAAGGAAGAAATTGCTTGCATCGAAAGTCTCTACAGATTTTGCACATCAAATGCAGCATAATACACAACTTGCACGCCCCTAAAGGTATGCTACAAAAAATCAGTGCGCAGGTGTTTGCAACAGCGCTGAGTTGTTAATGATGTTCTGCTCAAATAGTAACAGTATGTTAAGATAGCAGAGTTGGGTATGGAGTAAAGTTGTTTAACAGCGGTAAGAGTTAATGGCGCACAGTGCAATGTCCTCACAATATTTCGCAATAGATATTTAAAATAGCAGAATGGGTAACTGAAGGAAGATGACGTATACAATTAATCAGGGATTTTAGTGAAAGCTAAGCTATTCTAAAATTCTTGAAAACTAGTAGTATTTCTACAATAATTGGCCAAAAATATAAGTTGGGGTTGAGTTCCGTTTTAAAATGGAGGCCCTATGGTAGTCATGTCAACGAAATGACTTATGAATTAGGCGTCTAATTTGATCCGCTTGCTTGAATCACTTTTTTTCTGAATTAACTTTTATTTAAAATACCTACATAAGCGCCTTAATGACGCCTCTATCGACTCTACTGAAATAGTAACCGCTTGAGAAAAGAAAGGCTGATAATCAGCCTTATCCTGAGATTCGCCCGAAAAAAATTCAACCGAAATTTTTAATCCGCCATCGCTCAAATTGGAAATGAAAAAAAAAATAAATAAAATAACAAAACAACAGTGCATTATAAAAATGCGTTTGACGTCGAAAGGGATGAAGCAATCCAGGCGAGTGACATCTATAACTGGGGAGAGTAAGCCCACTACCGGGCGCCACTCGCTATTTGTGACTGCAAAACATTTTTTGGCGCGCGAACAGATGTAAATGGCAGACTTTGCTACGCTGAGGGGAGAAAGTAGATAGCTCAACAAAAAAGAAAAGAAAACATGAAAATGAAGCATGTTTGTGATTTCTAAGTTTCTTTTTCTTTGCTTTCACAAGTATTGGTGTTGCACACAGGGTTGCCATGTTGATACAAATGCATCCAGTTGGATACATTTTTGTCTTAAATTTTGAATGGTACTTCTTTTTNGGATATGCTGTATTTTTGAAATTTTCGATTCTAAGCTTTTCGATTTCGAAAAAAGATAAATATTGAGAATTTGAATAAGCCTATTTTCGGCTAATTAATAGATTTGAAGTCATCACTTCATCATACATACTTATTTACACAGCATATTAAAATTTTTGTGAGTTACGTTTATGTAACCGATTCATAACCAGAGATCGTAAGTTTGGCTACATTTTTCAATACTTTGAGGAAACTTTAATGGTTAAAGCTACGGCAACACTGGTTGCAGGTATTATATGTATGAGTACATTAGGGTGTTGTAAAAATGCATGTGAGAAGCGTATGTAAAGTCGGAATTTTAATGCTGTCCCAGGATTGTTCTATATCAAAAAAAAATATCACCGTAGAAATGGTATAGAATTCTAGAATATAGAATAGAGAAGGGTATATTCCTTTCGATATAGAACAATCCTAGGTGGTGAGAATATTAAAATACCGTCTTTACTTTCTTTGGACCACCCTAGTATACATATGTACATTTGTGTGGTTATGCATCCCATACACCGTGCGCACCAAGGGAAATCGTCAGGCTTTCTGAATTTGAAGTTCGTTTGCTATTTGCTGTTCTGCATTTTTTGAGTTTTTATTCGTTGTTGCCGCAGCGATACTTTTTTTTTGTTTATATACATATGTATATAAGTATGTATGTAAATATACACACAGGTGTGTACATATTTAATACTTTTCTTCATTTTAGTTCGTTTTATTTATTTTTTGTCGACATTTATGTATATTTTTCTAATTTTTTGGATGGATGCTATCAGTGTTTTCACTGCTCTATTTGATTATGCATGTATGTATAT
>NW_016179424.1:0-7298 GCF_001687245.7 Rhagoletis zephyria | reverse complement strand
GTCTAGAGGAAAATCATAAAAAATAAAAAAAAAATAAAAAAAATAAAAATAAAAAAAAAATAAAAATAAAAAAAAATGGTGGTAAAAAATACCACCACATTCGTGTTCATCAGCACAAAATACATGAAAATAGTTGTTGTTTGGAATTTTTCTGAGCCCCTGTGATTTCTGACAGCTTGATCATTTCGTAAAGCAGTATTTTTTTAAGGTTAGGGAACGCGTAGCTCCGTCTGGGAACAAAATTTTAAAAAACGCCACTCAGCAATCGAAAGTACATAAAAAATGCTAAATTTCCCTTGTATTTAAAAATTTTTGGATCAAAAGTAATTTTGGGCAGAGCTTTGTCACGTTTGACGCGGAACGTCCCATATATATATTTACTACATGTCTCGCAGATATGCCTTGACGAGAAGTTCCTAAAGCAGTTAGTATTCATAAAACACTTCATTTTCACTTACAATTTTTCCCAAATTGTCCACCGATATTATATATGTATATTGCGAAAATAATGTTCAAAGCTCTAGGATTTGCCTTTTGCGAAGGCTGCTCATTAATAGTCTTTGCGAATCCGCGCGAGTGACTTTGTAACATGGCCATAGCTACGCTACAGGAGATGAAATGTAATCCAAATTGGGGCTGCTATTTTTTATTTATTTTTTGCTATCACATACCTCCATTTTCACTATTTATCACCAATAAAATGGACTGTTTACCATCATTAAAATGCAAGCAAATCTAGACAGCTGCTGTTGTTGTACAGCGTCATTTGGGGTCGGGTAAAATACTAAAATTTAGGCTAAGTTATTTTTAGCGAAAGGGAGGACAGAACTGCAATTTTTGGAGATAGCCAAAAATTCGGATAAAATGTGATGATAGTGAAATTTAGAACCCGGCTGCTGGTCGACACAGTTGGCTTTTTGATTTCTAAAACAACTTCATCAACAAATGATAAAAAGTCACTTTCATTTAAATTAGGATCTCACTTATATTTTTGTTATCCATTAAAAATTGTCCTTTCATTATTCGAACTTTATAAAAAAAATGCACTTTAAACTTAAGAAATAAACCGGTTGCGCGAAAAACGTGTCAATAACGTTTTGAAAGTGTAACTTTGTTTGATTGCTGTCCAACGGTAATTTTTATTTTACAAAAACAAAGTGAAGTTTCTGTTATTTAGGAGTTTTCCCAACAGAATGGCAACAAAAAATAATGTAAAACTGGATCATTTGACCTAATGTGCAAAGGGAAGAAATAAAAAAATTTCGCAAGTTCAAAATTTCCCGAATTTCGCAAGTTTACCTTTTTTAATATGTATATGGAAAGCTATTTTAGTTACACAATTGACTCTGGACCCGTTTTAAATGCGGTATTTGGGACTAAAAAAAAGATATAAAAATGAAATTACAGAATTTTTAAATTTAAAAAATCGTAAAAGCAAAAATTTCTATAAATGTTTTGCAAATTTTTTTAAATAAAAAATCAACGGAATTATTTTGCAACTTCAAACTTGCACTTTATTATACTAAAATTTAATGGGCTATAAAACTGCGTAGCTAGATTTTTTACAAAAATATATACTCAATAAAATGTTTGACATTTTGGTTTTATTTTTTCCCGAGCCAATTTATGCAAATAACTGATAGAAATTTTTTTAGTTTCAACGAAATTTTTTTAGTTTCACCGAAATTTTTAGCTCTTAAGTTTCTAAGGGCCTCATCAAACAAAAGAATGACATCCAAGCGGAATCGCATGTATTTGGAGCGATAAGCTAGCCCACACGTGCCCTCAGGCACAATTCTTTGAAGTGACCGCTTGATACAACAATGGCAACAAATAGGCACAGAAACAAAGGCAATTGTGTCAACTTGTCACGCCTGCTATTTGACAACTATTTGTTGTTGCATTTGGTTATTTTCAATGCCAACGAAAGCGGAATACTCGCTGCTACAGTAATTTTCGGAGCTGTTGATGTCTTGATGATGTCATTGTGGCTTGTTGATGGTTCTTTCGGCAAGTATTGCTATGAAGTGGCAAAGACTTTTTGCATTTTTCTAATGGTGTTATGTGTGGTACACATTGGCAATCAAAATCGACAGTTTTGCTCAAATTTCCACTGTTTGACCGTATGACCGCTCGTTTTCGACAGTCAACCGCAAAATTTTGTTTTTAGATGTTATGAGATGGAACGTTGTCTATGGGACATACATAACTAGTGCAAAGTATGTGATGCGTGATAGCAAAACAAATTCATATGAAGAATTGTTAAATATGATGAAAAAATACAAAAAACAATGCTGCGTTGAAAATGTAAAAAAAAATTAAAAATACTCTTAGGTCTTATTAAAGAAGATAGCTTAAAAGAATTAAGCAACCAGAGTTTTCTTGCGCCGGTGTTGATAATGTATATCAACCAACAATTTTATGGTTCGACTAATATAAATGAATGATGATTTTCTCTCATACATGACTGATAGTTTGACCGCTACAAGGCGTCAGTCAAAACTGATAAATTCTTGACTGACAAACTTGACCGACAGTGTGTACCATCCTTTAGTGCTGCAAATATTCCGAAGATTGTGGCTTTTTTTTTTTTTTTTGTTCCGCTTAGTTTATGTACATATGCATGTATGCATGTTTCTCCCGCCGCAAGCAAATAAGTATTTTTGTAATGCGCGATTCTACCATCTGGGCATATGTATGTATGTAACATACTATTGTTGCTGTTATTGTTGTCGATGTCGCTGACAATCAATGACATGCGACGCTAATTACTAACAGCTTTGTATTTGTTGTGGTGTATGAAAAATTTAAATATTTAATAATGTTTTTTTTTTCAAATTTTAAGGAATTTTTCTATTTGCGTAGTTATAGAAAAAAAAAACTTTTAAATATTCATGTAAGATACTTATTTAAATACTCATTAGCTTCATATCGAAAACTGATTTCTGTATAATTTATATATATAAAAATGGCTTGAAAAATGTATAGTAACACCGTGCGACAAAAACCAAAAATTTTTAAAACACGAAAAAATCACGTCAAGATTTTATTTTTTTTTAATTCTTTGAAATTTCGAGAATATGATTGAATAAAAAATGTATTTAAAAGATTTAGCGCACTGTAGAGCAATAATATGAGTATCAGTTAAAAGGAAAAATTCTGTGGAATTAAAAAAATAGTAATTTTTTGTTGCACCAGGACGAATAAGTGTTGAAAATTGCCTTTTAAAACTTTATCCTTGAATATGTTTGGAAATTTCCAATATTTATTTTTGAAAAAAGTTATATGTCAAGGACTACTATATAAACTATCACATCCTCGAATTTAGTCCTTCTAACTTTATTAGATTTAGATAAAAAAAATTACACTCATCATCATTGTGAGTATGAATCAATTGGGAACAATTTTCTCCTATGTTTCATAACCGATTCGAATGGTTGCTGCTTTTTTGGAAAGGTGTTTAGAAGGAGGAGTGCAAAAGGTTTCAATTTTTCCGATAGGTGGCGCAGGGGTCGATCTACGCTAAAATAATGCATTTAGTACGAAGGTAGCCTTTTGCCTAGATTAGCATATAGGATCAATTTTTTCCTTTGAGTGAGCCAGGGACAGATCTATTCGAAAAAGTCTTATTAATGGTCCAATTTGCTTGAAATTTGGCCCGTAGGTAGCTTATTGTCTGGGCTAACATATAGGATATTTTTTCTGATAGGTGAACCAGAACGATTTATTGGAAAAATCTTATTTATAGTGCGACTTGCTTGAAATTTGGCATGAAGGTAGCTTATGGCCAAGGTAAACGTATAGGATACTTTTATCTGACAGGTGGACCAGGGACCGATTTATTCCAAAAAATCTTATTTATGCAGCAAATATTAACGGGTTTTTTGACGTAAGCATAAAGTTCCAGATTTAAGAAAACGAGGTCAAAGTGTCAAAAAATCGCGTACTTATAGTAATTTATTAAACAGGAAAAATTGATTTTGGGAAGTTTGAGTACCTACCGCAATTAAGCAAAAGGTGTTAGAACCTTCCAATTAGGCTTAAATTAAGGCTTGGACTTCTGAAACTTTTATCTATCTGCAAATATATGTATACACCCAGAATACAGTGTTGTTTTGCCTTTTTCATAATACATTTTTTTGTTAATTTTTTATGGAAATATAGTTCATTTGGCATCAAATGGCACCAAATTTTGGGTATGCAGTTTTGTATTTCACTCAATTTCAGTATAACAAAGTACAACTTTTAAGTCCCTATAAGCTCCCTTTGATTTGTGAGAATTTTTTTACGCTGATAATGTTGCGCATATTCTCCGTATAACGAATGCGTGATAGTTTTTTTTTTGTATGGCCGAAGAGTGTCCGTATGTAAAAGACTTACTCTGGTGGGTGGACTCCTTCTAAACGACCGAAACGATGAAACGATTTGAATCACATTTTTTTGTGTATTTGAGTATGTCGCTGAGTAGTTCAGGTTCAAAACTTAAAACGCCAGGTGGCGCTGGAGTCGAGTTATTACTCAAAATCGTATTTGTGATCCAACTTGACTCATAGTCGAGATATATATGTATTGGTAACGATAGGGGCAATACTATTGTAAAAAAAGATGCGCAAGGTGGCGCTAGAGCCGAGTTATTGCTAAAAATCGTCAATTCGGAGGCACCAGAGATCAAAGTCAAATTACCCCCGTTAAATCAACCATCAGAACCATTGCGGTCCTTGCTTTACGTTGTATCATGGTACAAAAATATAAGGTAGTTTCATTTATTGACATCGAAGTTTGTGGCATTTAACTAAAATCATGCTACCAGATTCACTACCAGGGAAATTTTTGTTTCATGAAAGTCCCTCCGCTGACCTCCAAAATGTCATTAGATCCATTCTTTTGCAACCGAGAACACTCGCTTAAATGACGAAATGCACGCAAAGCAACAACGCAAACTCGGCTATTTATCCGACTTCAACCAGGTCGGTTAAAAAATACGCGACCTGAGGAGTAGTGTTGTTAAGTGAAAAAAAACTGCTCTATTGTGAATTGTTAATAGGAAAGTGGAGAAGGAAATTTTTGTTTTCGTATATACATGATTTATATTTTAAATAAGTATATATTTTATTTTTTTGTCTAAATCCCGTTGAACTAATCACATGTTTCTTGCCAGCTACCAGCAAGGTTGCTTAAGTAGCTAAAAGGAAATTTTACCCGAGTTGAGCGTTCTTTTGTCGCTCGCTTACAAAAAAATGCAGCTAATGTACAAATAACCGAACATTTCCAATACACAACATTAAATCCTCTCATGTATTGTTTGATTGCTATAAATGTGGCACGGTAGCTCACAATTTTGTACACTTTATGACACTTCAAAAACTTATTTTTTTGTCAAAAGTTTTAAAATAAAACTAGCTTCTTTTTGTATCATGCGTTGACTAAACAGAATGTGGACCAATGATACTCACCAGTTTGGAAACTGCCACCAAACATACTATACAGATTCAAGGACGATTCACCATCGAGCCGCAAGGACTTCTTCCCGATATAACGCTTTCGTCAGGTTGTTTAAGATGGCAATAGACGATATGCCTTCTGTCGACCACAAAACCAAACGTGAACGTGAATGGCTGGCGAAAACGTCGGACCAAATGTTTCAATAAAAAAATTAATTTTGGGCGGGCCGAAGTTCGCCAGATCTGCTAGTCTAAAATGAAAATCAAGTTGCTGTTTAATTTAATAGATTTTATACTATGAAAAATTATAACAATAGATAAATAATTTCCTCATTTAATTTGCGTTCAGTTTAAATTTTTTCTGCTTAACCCAAAACCAAACTTCATGCATATACGAAAAAATTGCGTTCTTACTCCTTTCTTTATACGACAAGCATTACGCATAAAATATCATCTTCCATAGCCATATCTCATTTCAAAAAAAAAAAATCTGCAATATGTAGAAAAAAAATTAAATCTGAAAATTTTTAATTCACAATCCGCTGCGTTAAGAGTTTTGAATTTCACAAAACAGTCGAGGGAGGAAATGCCATTTTTGTCATTGCTACCACCATCACAGCTTCTACGCATTTATTTCGCTCGCCTCGCCTTTGTGCAACAGCAAACTGAAATTTTTATCATATCGAGTTTTTTAATTGAAAATTCCCACATGTATAGTATACAGTAGCGAAGAGAGTGCTGCTAATAGCCTTTAGAAGAATGCTTTTCAGTTGTGTTGCTTGGAAGTTTCGCGTAAAACTTTGCAAGTGGAATGCGTTTGAAGAGAAAATTTCTGCAAAAATAAAAAAATAAAACAAGTGCCTAGCAGTTGAGGAGCTAAAAATTAAACAAAGCGGAAAATATGTATTTTTTCCTTTATAGAAAGTGAAACGGATTGGTGAAGAAAACTTTAAGATTCGCAAATGCCTTATATTTTAGTTTTTAACTTATTTTCGAAGTAACGTAGCGTAGTTCCATTGCCTCTTCGTGCTATGACGAGCCTTAGAACAAGAAAGCAACCGACGTCGATGCGCGCAGTCCACGGCGCTTTCGATGTTGGATCATCGCCCGCGAAAATGTGTTGGGCTCCCGCATGCTGGGACATTTNGCGGTTTGATCAAACGTCAACATGGCGGCCAGAAAATCAAAAAAATTTGATTTTTGCTCAAATTTCCCTCAAGCGGTTTGTCAAACCTTCAAACACCCCATAGACAGCACAAATGGCTTGAAGCAAAGGGAAATTTCGCTTGGTTTGTCAAGCCGCTTGTGTTGTGTATTTCGCTCTTTAGAACAAGAAATCAACCGATGTCGATGCGCACAGTCTACGGCGCTTTCGATGTCGGATCATCGCCCGCGAAAATGTGTTGGGTTCCCGCATGCTGGGACATTCTTGAGTTCAGTAGAGAGAGATATATATGTAGGTATGTAGTTGTTAGGTACGCAGTCGACCTCCTAGTATGGTATTGTCTTTGCGCTTTCTAAAACTCGTCTTGGTACCATCCATGTGGACGTTGTTTATCGCCGCTTTACATCGTGACTCATGGCACGTAAGGTCTGCTTAGGGCCCCCAATATTGGTTCTCCAGTCGTGCAGGAGCCGTCCCACGTATCGGGTAGGGCGAACGATTTCGAAGCGGGTGGTTCCTGTAACGATATTGAAGGTGACACTCCGACGATATGTGATGGCGGCCAGTAGTCATACGCGGAGCTGCGTTCCCGCGTGTTTCATGATTTCTAAACAACATACGTGTCGCTTGTTCCTTCCAACCACACTAGCTCTGCTTAAAATGAAGGCTTTGTGACTGCCACTTGTCTCCGC
>NW_016179422.1:0-7299 GCF_001687245.7 Rhagoletis zephyria | reverse complement strand
TCGACTTCCAAGCTGGCATCCTCGAAACGTAGAGCACGTACATACACTAGATATCCTGCAGGATATGTTTCGCGCAGACACACACACGCGCAACAGCATCTCAGATTTCACCACTGCTTACGCGCCCCTCTAGTACGAATATTCAGCCGACCAGCCGATTCTCTACTGTAGTCGCGTTCATTCGCTCTCGCTTATTGAAACTTTCCTCCCTCACTACTAAATACATTTGCATGTTTCATTGACTTGCTGTGTCGTTTCTCTATTTTTTCTGACGATGATTCTCCCCTCAATTGGTGGCGTGCAAAAATTGTTGCGCATGTTCCAAAAATAGCCCTCATGAATTTAACAGGATAATTATTTATATTACCGTAGCACAATAAACACTCTTGTTTTAGAATTTGCGGTTGCTAAAAATATCAACACTGTTAAGGAGCTGTTCAATTTACATTCCACTCAAATGCAATGAGTGAGTTTTTGTCTTATAATTGGGGATTCTTAAAAATGTTTTCATGGAAAATAAAATAAAACGAAAGTGAAATGGAATAGAGTAGAAGTTGAAATAGACAGTAATCATAAAATTAATTATAAATTAAATTAGACTTTCTTCACAATTCAGGATCCCCTTTATAATGACTTACTTTCCCAGCAGTTTAGGCTTGGCTTATTTCTAAGAAAGCAGAGAAAAACAACGAGTTTTGACAAATGTGTTAGCTATAAATGTGACAATTTATATTATCTGGTATATTATAGTCATTACATTAACAATTCTCTCACTTCGATCAGTTTCTTATGTTACGGCTACGAGCTTTGCATTTAAAAGTAACGCGGCCCACTACTGAAGGGATGGGTAGATTTTCGGCTCTTAAAGCAGTCAAAGAGCCAACTAGTGCTGCGCAAGAAGTAACGCAGTTCTCAGGGTAAGAGGGGTTTAAAAATACATTAAAAGCATCAATAATACATATAATGTAGTTGGAGCTGAGCCACTTGTCTTACATTTAATTACCTACTTTTGTGCGTCGAATGCACTTGACATTCTAATCGTATGTTTGTGTTTGATACATACATATGAATTTATATATGTAAATGAAGCGTAAAAATTAATTTTCTTCTATTTATATTTCCTTCAGTGGATCTGTATTTTAGTTTTGGTGCAAGTTACATTTTTATCTTTCCTTTGTATATTTAAGGATTAGAAATGTTTATTACAATTTTAGGTTTGAGTATTTTTAATACCCAGGCATATATGTATGTTTGTATTACATGTTGATATATACGTTGAACGGTACTAAATTGTACGTCTTTTCCCCCTTCATGCTAGCCCTTGATGCACCCCTCATCTAGCACCTAAATGAGCCAACAGCTCAAGGCAAGCTCCTGAAGACTGTCCTCTATGCTATGCTAATGTTAATGTTAATGTTAATGTTAATGTTAATGTTAATGTTAATGTTAATGTTAATGTTAATGTTAATGTTAATGTTAATGTTAATGTTAATGTTAATGTTAATGTTAATGTTAATGTTAATGTTATGAATTTGCTGAATGCAGGCGATAGCTTAGAATTTCATGCGTTCAGCATTTTTTCTTCTGATTTTCGTTTTTTGCTAAAGTGTTTCGTTCATTCTTCTCAGATTCACTGCTAACCTGATGTATGTATGTATATTGTGGGTGTATATGTATGTGTGTGATAGTGAAGCGCTGGCAACGCCAACGCCATAGTCGGAATGTCAGCCATTGAAAATTTTTAGTTCAGTTCCAGTTCGAATTGCGTTCAGTACGACGGTAGCCTGCAACGTGCAAAGTTTGGCAACGCAGTGTGGAAAAAGTTATTTTTTCAGCTATTTGAAAAATATACATATAAGCAAATTCATTTGTAAGCAATTAAAATTAATAAAATATTTATGGAAAAATTAAACCAAATTAAGCAAAAAAAAAAGAGAATTAAGAAAAAAATTGTATGGAAAATATCTTCTAATTGTCTAGCAAACTTGTGGTGAATTGTAAACTTTCCGACTCTCAAGTAGACGACGTGGCACTGTTGGCTAGCTTTTTGTGTACTTTTCGTGTGTGTATATGTGGGCGTTTATGTGCACAAATGTGTTGTTATGAAAATATGTATCTTCAGAGAGATAAATGAAAAATACTACATAAGAAAATAACAGAGAAAATTGAAGTAAATTAGAAATGGCAATCTGAGATGTGATTTAACAAAAAAATGCGCTAAATGGACTTTGAAATAGGAAAAAAAATTGTGCTGATTTAATTAAAATCAGACTTTTTGTGACCGCATGCAAACACCCTATTAATTTGTGCTGTTTGTTGACAGATATAGAAGAGTGCATTGTAAAAAAAAAGTTTTAAAACTTAAACATTTCCCTCTCAGTGTATTAGACATACACTTTCTAAAGCGTGAAAAGCATGCCAGCTGGTTTCGTTGTGGTAGAATGATAAAAAACTCAAACTATACAAGCTGAATACATACATATTTTGCCCACTAGGTTTTTGGAACTCAGCAGCTTCCCTGACTGAGCGCAGAACACATTTCACGTAAATATGTATTATTTAAGTAGCACTGACAGGAAAAATCTATGCAATTCTTAATTTTTCTCAAAAAATACCATTGGGGTATTCACAACGCACAATGGGACTACAGCGGCCAAAAGTAATAAAAGCGGGGTAGGCGAATTCTGAAAAAGTAATTACGCAGATAAACAGCGAAATATCCAGGTATTCTAAACCAAAAAGAGTTTTTGATAAGAATGCATATTTGACACGAGCTCAAAGCAGGAACAATCCGAAAAAATAAATTTGTGAGAAAAAATTTTGATTTTGTCGCAAGTAATTTGACTTAATTTTTCCACTTGTGCGCATATATAAAAAGCCAATCTGATTGGTGAGCAGTTTTTGAATATATCTGTGGTCAAGCATTGCATAATTCTTTTGAAATGTATAAAATAGTTTACTTTGAAATTCTGCATAATTTTATGAGTATACAATTTTTCTAGTGCTTACTTTAAAAAGGGCTATTTAAAAAGGACCTAGGAAGCGAGCTGAATTATACTTAGGATAAGTAAAAATTAAATATGCGTGTCATATCTCAAATAGTTCCAGCTGCGAGGAACTGCGAGTTCAGCTTCTATTCTTCCTTTTATAGACCCCTCTCTTGTAAAATTTATCGAATTTTTATTGTAGAGCTGAAGGGAAAGACTCTGATATGTACATAAAATGAATAATATGCAATATAAAATGGAAATTAAAGAATATGGTGATATTAATGACTCGCCAATCTATTAATCACATTCAATATTCAGCCAAAAAAGACGCTTCTCTGGACGAGATCCGTTTTCGATGGCAAGAGTCCTGCTGGCCTTAGCTCAGCTTTTGTTATATAAAATGTAGGTAAAATTGAAAGTTTCAGTGTAAATACATATCGTGAACATAATTTAGTATGCAGGTATTTGTAAATTTTTTCGTTTTATCATTCTTAAAATGAAGAAAAAGGAACTATTTTAGAAACAAAATAAATGTGCCTGTTCATTTTCTCCAAAATTCAAAAAATTTAATACTTGGAGCCAAAAAAGTTGTGTAGGAGGTGGGTACTGTAATAAGAAATTTTTTATTATCTTTCAAGTTGGAAAATGTTGGCTTAAACGAGCAGGGCACAACGAATTGTATTAAAAAGCTTTTTTTTAATTTTCGCCTGTTTTTCTAGAACTACTGGATGATAATGCAAACCGATTTTGACGATCTTTCAGATTTATGCTTTACTCGTTAAAACCAGCATATGCTCTGAATTTCATCAAAATCGGATATCATTTACTATTTCCGCCCACAAGAACTGTGGGCGTGGTAGCACGTTGAAGTTTACCATTTTCCACATTTCTTCATTCTTAAGTGCCGAACAGCGCATATACGAAATTTCAGCGATTTTCTAGTACGGTTACTACTTTTGGCCGCAGCTTATACGTGGGACGTCCCCAGCGGTGTCGTATTGTTGTATGTCGTAAAATTTAAAAGCTTAAATAAATGTTTAGAGGAAGGACTTGAAACCTCAACCAACTGTTTTTTAATACTGTGAAATTTCATAATATGACTTTTATGGTACCTTAGGAACACCCTCAATATTTTAGCCCTTTAAAGTTTACGACATACAACAATACGACACCTGCGTGAATACCCCATATATGTATTTACTAATATTATGTTTTTTAAAAAATAATTAATTATATCTACAAAATTGATGCTTTCAAGATCATAGCGTAATTGTAGTGGAAAGAAAGTTAGCAAAGCGAGGAGCAATACTAGGTGCGAACGTCATACTAATCGGACGATTAAACATTCTCTGATGAATCCCTTTTAGAATCAATGCCCTTTGAGGAAACTCGGTGAGAGTTTTCACCAAAAGCCGTTTGATGCTATGCAAAAATTTTAGATTTCTTATCTTTAATATATATTTTGTTCAAAAATCTCATTAAAAACACTAAACTCTCCATGAATCTAGTGCCGCTCAGTGGGAGATCATACATGATCTTCGCACTCAACCAGAACTAAAACTTTTACAAAATTTTTTCCTCCAACCAGTAAACTGTAATAAGTAGGCTCATTTTCGCACTTAAAATGCATGTACTTACGTAGGAAGAACTACGAATTTCGCCCATAAACTTATATGGCCTTATTCATAAAAAATAAAGTAGCTTTATAAAAGGCTTATAAATTGGAAAATGTATGAAAACGTCAATTTATAAAGCGCTTTAAACCTACTTTATTTTTTATGAATAAGGCCAATAAATTATTATTTTGAATGCCTGATGGATGAGTATTCTGATACTCAGGCTGCCTTAACAGAATTAAGGTACTAACCTGATAATCTTCATTGAAGCCACTACTTGGTGGACATTAATTCCAGCCTGGACTGAATTAAGCAAGCCAAATCTTGGCTTGATTAACCCGTGCTTGAGAATAATATAAGACAAATTATTTACGTCTGGAAGTAAAAGGTTTTTAATACAAAATTTCTCTTAAACACTGCACTATGGTTAATTTGAGCCATTTTTGCGGTAAAAATTAATTATGATTAATTATTTAACAAAACATGATTTTCATAAATTCCACATTCTTGCAGCAAAAAAAGTCTTAGTCCTTGACGAGCGGTGGGTCAAAAGATGCACCTTTTTATTTTGTAGTTTTATTGAAGAAGTCTGAATGCAGTTTTTTTTCTAAATATATACTTAAAAAAAAAATATTGCCTAGTTATATTAACTTCAATTAAAAACCTGAAAGCTCTGCATATTCTAATTTGTCTGCTGCAAAGTAAAAGGGAGCGGTCTTTGCAGCAACATAATTGTAAACAGCCGTTTGTGTCCTCTCTTTATTGAGTTCTCCCCCTCCAAATGTCAAATAGTTCGCCGCTGACAGTATAAACAATATCTAAAAAGAAAAAGCAATTTTCTCAGAAAACGCAAAAAACCATAACATTTAATTGACACTTGATTTTTCTACACATTTCCGATAGCCTTAACACGTCCACGCAGGGCCAACATTTCAAAGGCATTTTCAAATATCTCTTCTAAGAAAGAAATTAGTTAAAGGTTATATCAGAAGTATGTACTTAGATATTTATATCTCAGGAATATTTTTTGTCAAAAAAACTAGTTATCGATCTTAAAAATTCTTACTTTTCTCTGTATTCTCTATATTTTTGTTTATTTTTTTAGTTAGTTGTTAACCAAAATGTGGTTGTTCGAAAATAGCTAAAAAGCAGAACAAACAAAACTATTCAAATATTTCACTCACAGACAGCGACTTTGACCATCTGTTTCAAATACCAAGTACAATAAATTTGACTTTTTTTAAGTACGAAAAACGACTTCTGGCCACATAAACTAATCAAATTACGCATAGTGCACTGGTTGAAATGTGTACTACAAATTTCTGCAACTGGGTAAAACCTTTTGGCTACAACACAAAACTGAGGTACGGAGAGCAAAGAGAATGCGTGTAGTGACAGGAAAAGATTTATTTTGCATAAGTTCGCTTTGAACTTTCGGTTTACCAAAACTTTTAAAAACATGAAATATCGAATTATACCAATATTGAGTACGTTCTGAATTTACTTAAGTACCGCAACAATAGCTATGCAGGAATTCGTGTAAAAGCATGGAAGAACTATAAATACAATGGCTGTAGAGATTGTCTATCGCTTACATAATATTCCCTATGAAAGATAAACAATTTTAGAGAATAGGAAAGCTGACAAGCATCTTCCTAAAGTCCAAGTAAAAAAGTATATACTGTTACTCCCAAAATTGAGCGTGCGGCTCTTTTTTGTTAATACTCGCAATGTTTTACATGCAAAAATCTTTTTTTCCATATTTTCAGATTTTTTTTTATATGAAAATATTGCGAAGGACAGTCAGCAAAAAAATTCTCAAAAATCAACGCGAATTTTTAGACATTTGAAAAATGCACGTTATTATATTAAAATTTAATGGGCTATAAAACAGCACAGCTGAATTATTTTTAGAAATTCGTATTAAAAAGTTCGCGATTATGCTGAAACTTTGCAAAAATCTGCATTTTCGTATACTGTTCCATTCTTGTTTTTAAATGGGGTTTGCTAAAATAAAATAAGCCATATTTTAATACAAATCTAACAAATAGATTTTAGCATGTAAAACATTGCGAGTATTAACAAAAAAAAGAGCCGTACGCTCAATTTTGGGAGTAACAGTATATAGTTTTCGCGAAGGCAGCTTTTCGTTTTTAAAGTGCCCCAAATATGCGTTGATCGATTTTTCAAACTTTTTTCTTAATGATTATAACTTGACTTTCAATTAAAATGTGCAAATTAACATATGTATGTATATGAGTATATCTGTTGACAAACAACATAACTTGAAATAGTGTTGTGAACCTTTCTTCTCTAAAAATTAAAAGTTTTTTCGTTAAACTTGCAGAGTGATTGATTGTTGATTTCCATATTTAAACGCCAAACATTTCGACCTCAGTCGTCGCGCGTTTCGTTTCAACTAAAATATTCGGTACTCACATCGCTGCCATTTAAATTCGCGAATCCTATTTGATTACATCTGCCGCAAGTGTTTGTGAATAAATGAAATTGACAAAGTCAGCAACACAGCAGTTTGAGATTTAAGGATCTGCGATTTTGGAAATAAAGTGGTAAGTAAAGCAAAAAAAAATTATGAGCGGTGCGCCGTAAGTTCTAGAACAACATTTGTTTTATAACAAACGACATTTGTTTTATACGAAGAATATAAGCAACACCTTCACCAAAAAAAAAAA
>NW_016179421.1:2923-7299 GCF_001687245.7 Rhagoletis zephyria | reverse complement strand
CAGGAAAGTGGTTCGCCTACGGCCTGAACACCTCCGGCTCCGACTGGAACAGCCTGCGCATCAAGAACGTCGACACCGGCAACGACCTGCCCGAGGTGCTCACTCGCCTCAAGTTCAGCAACATCACCTGGACGCACGACAACCGCGGCTTCTTCTACTCCGCCTTTCCGGGCATCGAGGGGGACGGCACCGAGACCACCGAGTGCACCTACCAGAAGCTCTACTACCACCGCATCGGCACGCCCCAGACGGAGGACGTGCTCGTCTACGAGCGGCCCGACGAGCCCAACTACCGCTTCAACGCCTCCATCAGCGACTGCGGCCACTACCTGCACGTGTGGACCAATCATAGCTGCGAGTACAACCTCTGGCACTACCACCGCTTTGCTGATCCACTGGCGCCGGTCATCACCGGGCCGCTCGCTCTGGAGACGGTGGTGGACGTCTTCAACGCCGACTACTACTACGTCGCCAATGACGGCCCGCGGACGGTCTTTCGCACCAACCTCCACGCCAGCAACTTCCGCCTCTGCGTGGTGGACCTCTCCGACGTGGCCGCCGCCCGCCTGCCCGCCTCCTGGACCGACCTGGTGCCGGAGCACCCGAAGGACGTGCTCGAGGGGGCGGTGGCCGCCGCCGGCGACCTGATCGTCGCCAGCTACATTCGCGACGTCACCTCGCGCGTCCAGCTGCACCGCCTCGCGGACGGGTCGCTCCTGCGGGAGCTGCCCCTGCCGCTGGGCAACGTCACCGGCCTGGCGGCGAAGCGCGAGCAGAAGGAGCTCTTCTACTCCTTTACCTCCTTTCTCATTCCGGGCATTGTCTACCACCTGGTGCTGGAGGGCGAGGGCGTGACGGGGGCCAAGGAGCCGACGGTTTTTCGCGAGGCAAAGCCCGCCAACTTTGACCACACTAAGTTTGTCACTGAGCAGGTCTTCTACGAGAGCAAGGATGGCACGAAGGTGCCCATGTTTCTGGTGCACAAGAAGGTAAGGGGAATCTTTTGGTTAATATTTTTAAAGGTTTAACCTGTTTTTCTTATTTTTTAGGACTTTACCAAGGACGGCCAGGCGCCCTGTCGCCTCTACGCCTACGGCGGTTTCAACGTCAGCATCAAGCCGTCCTTTAGTCTGCAGAACATTATTCTAATGGAAAATCTGGGCGGCCTCTTTGCGCTGGCCAATATTCGGGGCGGCGGCGAGTACGGCGAAAAGTGGCACAATGCCGCCAAGTTGGAGAAGAAGCAGACCTGCTTTGATGATTTCATTGCCGCCGCGGAGTACCTCACCAAGGAGCGCTACACCAGATCAGAGAAGTCAGTGATGGAGTGCTTTTGGGGGATTTTGCCCTAACCTTCAACTTTTGTTTCCTTTCCAGACTGTGGATCGAGGGCGGCTCCAACGGCGGCCTCCTGATTGGCGCCGTCAGCAATCAACGACCGGAGCTCTTTGCCGCCGGCATTGCCCACGTTGGGTAAGTGATGATGATGATGATGATGCTGACTTGGTTTGATTTGCAGTTGGATGGACATTTCCGCCCGTTTTCCCTCTCTCTTTTATTTGATTTGATTTATTTGGGCTAATCAAATGACATTTACTTACTTTTGTTATTTAGTGTGATGGACCTACTGCGCTTTCACAAGTTCACCATTGGCCACGCCTGGATGTCCGAGTACGGCAACCCGGAGAAGGAGGCGGACTTTCGCAATCTGATTCGCCTCTCGCCGCTGCACAATGTCCCCGGCGATGTGGACCGCTTTCCGGCCACCCTTCTTCTGACGGGTAAGAAGAGGTTTTGGGGGGGGGGAATTTCCTTTGGTTTTGGTGCTAATTTTTTCATCTTTTTCCCCCTCTGATTAGCTGATCACGACGACCGCGTCGTCCCCTTGCACTCCTTCAAGCTGATTGCCGAGCTGCAGCACAAGCTAGGGGAGAAGGTGGGCGCCAGGACGCCGCTGCTTGCCCGCATCGATACAAAGTCTGGTCACGGCTTTGGCAAGCCTACGGAGAAGATTGTAAGTAGAACGATTTGTTTTTATTCTTTTTCCCTNTTGGTGCTAATTTTTTCATCTTTTTCCCCCTCTGATTAGCTGATCACGACGACCGCGTCGTCCCCTTGCACTCCTTCAAGCTGATTGCCGAGCTGCAGCACAAGCTAGGGGAGAAGGTGGGCGCCAGGACGCCGCTGCTTGCCCGCATCGATACAAAGTCTGGTCACGGCTTTGGCAAGCCTACGGAGAAGATTGTAAGTAGAACGATTTGTTTTTATTCTTTTTCCCTCTTTTTATTGATTATCTGACAGCTTACTTACACCTTTGACTTTTGTTTGTTTTTCCATCTTTCTTTCCTTATCCTTTCCTCTTTTCCCTTTACTGCCGCCCCCCCCCTCCTAGATTGAAGAGGTTGCCGACATCTACAGCTTCATTATCAATGCGCTGAAGTTGGAGTACAAGCAGCAGCAGTAGTAGGCAGGCAGATGAGCTGTACCGCTAAAACGCAGCAGCACCCTTACAACTGATTTGGTTAACTGATTTTCTTTTGCCAAACATCATCTTTTACTATCTTTTTCTACCTTTTCCCATTTCCTGCCCCTTTCTTACAATGATAAAAAATAAATACCCAGACACGAGCTTCTGTGTGTGTGTGTGTCTGTCTGATTTGTCAGCTTTAGCCGATTGATGGCTGCTGCTGCCGCTTCTGCTTCTGCTTATCTCTCNTTTCTTACAATGATAAAAAATAAATACCCAGACACGAGCTTCTGTGTGTGTGTGTCTGTCTGATTTGTCAGTTTTAGCCGATTGATGGCTGCTGCTGCCGCTTCCGCTTCTGCTTATCTTTGCGGATTATCGATTTATTGCCCCTCTTAATCTGTTGAACACATCTTACTGGATAAGCTGATTGGATATTCAATCCAGTAATTTCCATGCCTTTTTTTCGACCAACAGGTTTGCTCTATCTTTTTTCCCTCTTTCCCCAGCGCACTTGTCGCACTAAATTCTTTTCCCTTCTCTTTCTCCCTGACCACTGGTCAATAACTTTGACCTTTCTCTACTGCTGCTCCCTATCTCTAAGGGCCACATTATATCGGGGCTGCTGCCGCTGCACTTTCTCCTCACTAAAAGCACTGGCGCACAGCGTCTCGCCGTCGTCTGCGCTGAGATTAATCTGCAACTGCAGCAGCAGCCCAAAGTATGATTTACAGCTCTGCACTCTTCAGCTCAATTTCTGCTTCAGTTTCTGTTCTATTTGCCTTACTCTCTCTCTCTCTCTCTCTATCTCCTCTGACCGACTGAAAATAGTTTGCATTCCAGCGACAAACTGCTGCTGCTGCTGCTGCAACATCAACCGCTGCAATCACAGAGACACACACTGCCACCGCCACCACCCGGCAACAAGCGCGCCGGGCTCGCTCCGAACAACAACGGATTCTAACCGTTTAGTGTTGCAGATTTTAGTGTGTCGGTGTTTGCAGTGTTTGAGGAGTCCCTCTCTCCTCTTCCCTCCCTTGCAGTGTCTGGTATGCCCGAACTGCTGTTGCACATTCTGTTGCACATCCATTGCAGAGCTTAGTGCTGCTGCTTCTGCTGCCGATGCTCTTTCCACAGATGCGACAGTGACTCGGTATATTTTTAGGTTGCTCAATCGATTAGCATAATCAATTGCTTTTCTTCTTCTTTCCCTTCCCCCTTGCCTGCTATTCCTGATCCTTCAGGTTCTGCTGCTGCGGTAGTTTCCATTGCTAATGCTGCTGCTGCTGCTGCATCCCAGGTCGTCGCAGCAATTCCTTTGCCGGCAACATGCTTACTTTTTGCTTACTCTTCCCTGAGCCTCTGTGCCTGCTCCCCAGCACGCGTCTTTTTCTTTGCTAATTTATTATCGCCTGGCTGTTGCTGCTGCTGACGATGATGATGGTAATGGTGATGGCAATGGCAATGCTGGTAATAGTGGTGGTGGTGGTGGTTGTAGTGCCATTACTATCATTATTGAGTGGCACTGCAGTGTTTCACTAACTTTGTTATGCAATACCACCTCTGCCACCACCAGTGTACTCATTCATACTGACACACACACACACGCCTGTCTCTGACTGACTTAGTGCTGACTGAGTGTCTGAGTGTGTGGGGTACCCAAACTGAAAAAGAAGAAAAAGAATAGCCATTGGACACACTTGTGCCACACACTTCTTCTTCTTCTTCTTTTCCCTCTTGAGCAGTGGATACTTTTTCTTTCATTTTTGTAGGTAGAAGTCTGCNTGATGGTAATGGTGATGGCAATGGCAATGCTGGTAATAGTGGTGGTGGTGGTGGTTGTAGTGCCATTACTATCATTATTGAGTGGCACTGCAGTGTTTCACTAACTTTGTTATGCAATACCACC
>NW_016179421.1:0-2705 GCF_001687245.7 Rhagoletis zephyria | reverse complement strand
GGAGGGAAGGAGGGAAAGAGATGGAGAGGAGTCAATTGATTACTGCGCCTAAACTGCTGCTGCAGAGGCAGTCAAGGCCGTCGACGGCTGCGGCGACTCGCCACCTCTTCAATGGCTTCTTTGCCATTTTCTTCTTCTTCTTTGGCGAATTTTTAGCGTCTGACTAGGCAGCACTGACACTGACCACCACCACCACCGGCTGCAATGTGCAATCCTGCCGCCAGCAAAGCTGCCGATGCTGTTGCTGCTGTCAAATCGAAAGCGTCTCGGCGTTTTCTCTAATTTAAGATGCTGCCTTTTCAGCCTAATTAGCCGCCGCCGTTTTTGCTCTCCAGTTCGACCTACTGACTCCCGGCGGCGGCGTCGGCGACCAGGCAAAAGTAATAATGTTACTAGCTAATGCTGTGTGTGTTTGCTCAGCACGGCAAACCTAATTTGCAGTCAACGGTGAAGTGAAGTGAAGTGGATNAGCCGCCGCCGTTTTTGCTCTCCAGTTCGACCTACTGACTCCCGGCGGCGTCGGCGACGACCAGACAAAAGTAATAATGTTATTAGCTGTGGCTGTGTGTGTGTTTGCTCAGCACGGCAAACCTAATTTGCAGTCAACGGTGAAGTGAAGTGAAGTGAAGTGGAGGGATGATGAAGAGTCTTCAATAGAGCTTTTGGAGAATGACCGACGCTCTCGCTCTCTCTCCGGTGTCTAATGTCTTTTCCATCAGCTCTTCCTCTTTTCATTCCTGCTCCATTGAAAGCTGACACTTGATACCACTGCACCAGCACCGCTGACACTGACATTGCCAGTGTTTACTCTGCTGTGTTTGTGTCTACTCTGTGCTGACTTTCTTCATTCTGGAGACTACAAAGACTGTTGATTGAAGAAGCGCACTGGGTATTGCTGCTGACATTGCCCCCACGCTTAATTGCTCCCTCTTCTTCGTCTTCTTCTCTGCTGACTTTGAAATTACCCAGTGAAGATTCCCATCACGGCAGCACTATTCGTCACTCGTAAAAGTGTCCAATTCCAGGGTTGCCGATGGTGGTGAACTTTGCTGTTGATCTTCGCTCTCTCTCGAAGTTTCCTCCTTTCTGTTTACTCTCTCTCTCTCTCTCTCCCTCCCTTCCCCTCTGTAAAACTGATCTGGATATCACTTTCGCCATCGAGGATGGCTTGCCTTTCTCATTTTTTTCCTTCAGCTTCTCGTGAGATTTCCGCCGCCGCCGCCGTCTCTCGAGTGCTCTTCTTGTTCGCTTGTTCTTTTTCTTGGTCGCCTGTTATATTTAGCGTCTGTCAGCGATTGCTGATCTGATCTGCTTCTTCTTCTTTCCTCTCTGGCACACTGGTATATTCTAAATTGCCGGTTGTGAACAGTTTTAGAGGAGAGGGAGAAGGAGAGATTGATCTGTGAATGGGCAATCGAAAGTGCCATACAGTGCGCTGGCTCAGTGCTGCAGATACACCAACACTCTAACAGAGATCTCTCCGGCAGATCTATTCTCGGATCTAATTAGAGAGTGGGCAACCGAACGAAGCAAGCGAAGGGCAATTTGTAAACACACACCACCAGCAACTTTTGATGTGTGTTCGATGGTGTGACTGACGTGGTCGTACGATTGGAAACTGTGGACACGTGTTTGAGCCATTTGCTGCTGCTGCTTCGGCTGTTGCATATGGCTCAAACACTAGCTAGCTCTAAATCTTCTTTCAATCTCTTTCTCTGAGTCAGACATTTCGCTCTGCTATCTGCTCGTCCATNGTGGGCAACCGAACGAAGCAAGCGAAGGGCAATTTGTAAACACACACCACACACCACCACCAGCAACTTTTGATGGGTGTTCGATGGTGTGACTGACGTGGTCGTTTTCGTACGATTGGAAACTGTGGACACGTGTTTGAGCCATTTGCTGCTGTTGCATATGGCTTAAACACTAGCTCTAAATCTTCTTTCAATCTCTTTTTCTGAGTCAGACAGACATTTTGCTCTATCTGCTCGTCCATCTTCTGTCAGTGAGTAGTCTGCTGCTGCTGCTGCTGACTGGCTATTGTGGCCAGTAATGGCTGCTGCTGCCTCATCATCATCATCATCTTCTGTGGAAGCAGTTTGGGTGTCCTCTCTATTTTTAGTCCTCTCTCCATTTCCATTTCCATCTCCATCTCTATTAGCCATTAGAGACGAAACGAGAGCAATCATTCTGCCATTTGCTGTCTTCTTCTTCATTGCCTGCTACAGCAGTCTCGATAGCAAAATTTATTTTCGCATTTGCTAATTTTTTGTTGCTGCTGTTGTTGCTCCCTCTCTATCCCTCTCTTTCTATTTTGCCCTTCCAGCTAGTCAGCCTTTGTCATGCAAAAGACAGAGAGGGCTTGAGAGTGTGTGAGCTATTGCACTGGAAGGAACACACTGCTTTCCCTTGCCTTTCTATGTGTCACCCATGTCTGTGTGTAATCAGCAGAGTGGCCTAGGCTGGCTCTCAAGGCCACTCTCTCACCCACCAAACACAGTCCTCGGACCTAGCAGCAGCCGTTGACTTTCTCACACATTCCGATTGGGCACTACTGCAGTGAGAGACTCTACCAGTGTGTTGCATAGTGTCTGTTTAGTCAGTCAGTTACAATTTATGAGCCCCAGCGAGTTGGTAAGTGAGTGAGAGTGCACTTGTCCCCTACACACTGCACACACTGCTCTCCAGTCTTTATTGCCCTCAAC
>NW_016179419.1:3757-7300 GCF_001687245.7 Rhagoletis zephyria | reverse complement strand
TACCACGGGTCGATTTTTCAATGCCAACGTTCTACCACAAACGTGCACCCACTTTTCATGCAAATTTACGCCTTTTGGCAAACCAAACATACGCACAAACTTGTTCCGATCACACAGCACTTTATTTTATATCATAAATATGTAATAAACCAAAATTTATAATTAAAATCGCTGCAGAAAACACATTCAACCGCTAAAAAATCACTACGAAGAGGTAGAAGACGGTGTAAACAAAACCGAAAAACGTCAAAAACGCTACGAAAACTTTTTTCTGAAAATCGATTACAAATACAACGATGGCTGATTAGGTGATCTGTAGTCGTTGGTTCATGACTACTGCTGTCTTCTCTACTATGACGTCACCAAAACGGCTGATTCTGTCAAAATCACTGGGAGCCGAGTAGCGGTATCGTCATCGGCGCCACCTCTGTATTCTCTCCACCGTGTGTAAGTATGCACAATGGTTCTGACTAAAGGCCAAAATACAATACCGCAGTGGCAGTGGCAGTGACAGTTTTTAAAATCAGCTGTTGCTGCTAATATTGGCAGTCAGTGCCGCAGCAAATACAATACGGAGACAATCAAATAAATACGTCAAGCTTGCGTATGTGTGAGTAAAGGTGCTGGCCCAATGCAGGCTTGCTTTGCTTGTTTCGCTGCGAGAAGTGTGAAAAATTATTTGGAATATACTAAAACGTATAAAGGCTGGCCAAATGGCAGCTTTTCTTCACTTGCTTTAAGCGCCTCAAAGTTTGAAATAAGCAAATGTTTTACTTGAAAGCGTTTTGTAGGATTTTGACAAGGAGGTATGTTCCTTTCAAAATATATAAATTCAAACAAAAATTTACTTACTTAATTTAAAAAAGTCACAGAAAATGCAGGTAATTCGAAACTAAATAAAAATGATTCATTGTTTCCATATTTATGTATATTTAACATATCCGTTATCCTATAGTAAAATGCTGCAAAGCCCACATTTACAAATTTTACACGAGAGGAAAAAACTTCTTATGGCTCTTTTCTTCAAGTAAATCGCTTCTTTAAGTTATAGATTTTTTAGTAAATGTAGACATAGATATGTATGCATCATTATTATCATTTATTTTAAATACAAACATTATTTCGCATTAATTTAAAAATAAATCTGAAAGTTTTTGATACATTTTTTTAGAGTTTTCTAGGAAATAATTATTTAAGGGAACAGACATCGACTTTTCAACCAGACAGCTGGTTACTTTAACAGCGTTCCAAGCCACCATTCGGCCAAGCAAGTTTTCAAAGTAAATCAAAGCAAATTGACGTCAGCAAGGCGCGAAAAGCAAGCCTGCATTGGGCCAGCGCCTTTAGACATGTTAAATGGGCTTGAACCAGTTAATTGAACAAAATATGTTCATAAACAAGTTGCGATTGTTGTTGGAAAATTGAACCAGTTAAATCATTTAACTCGTTTGAAAACCAGTTAAGGGCAGAGTTGTATCAGAAAGCTTTCTACTCCGGCCAAACAGAAAAACCCAAAAGCTTTAATTTGACACGCCAACGTTCAAAAATTTTTATATTCTCAAAAACATTAAAAATTTAGAACTATGAAAAAATATCAACATTGTATGCATGTCTGCCCGCCAAAAAAGAGGCCAAAACGGTAATTATATATTATTTTATAGTGCATACGAACTAAACATTTTAAAGTATCTGAATAATCCGTATGCTTTAATATCATGAAGCAGACATTCGCTCAAAACAAATTGAAACACATAAACTTAATTTTGAATAGTTTTTTTTCGAATTTTCAATGGTAAACAAACAACCGTCAAATTAACTCCAAATGTTCAATGTGGACGACTGTGTTTTCCAAAAAGCTCTTTTCTATTTAACAAGTTAAATGGGGCCAATTTGAGCGTAATATTAGTTTCAAAAGTTTTCTAAATATTCTTATAACATGCCACAATTATGATAGAGAATCAAAAATTCCTGACGTATCAGAACTTTCTCCGTGCTTTTTGATGGAGACTAAAATTTTTTGGTAATTTTTTTTTTGCAAAAAAAATTGCTATAAGAAGTATTGAATTTTTTTATTTTACCAAGCAAAAAAAAGGTTAACATACAAATTTAAGATTTAAAATTTTTGCAAAAGTTTGAACTAGTAAAGAAATCATAACTTTGTATGAAAACTTGTTGTATGTATTTTTACTTAACTGCTCATAACTTCTACATTTAACATTCAATTTAGGTAAACGGGGTCTTATTGTTTTTCAAAAAGATCATACTTTGACATAGGAGAAATAAAACGGAAGTAGCCACAATTCGTTATATTGATGTTTGTACCGAAAATAATTGTTTTGAAATTTTGTTAAAAATCATGCCAGCATGTCGATAAATCAATGTATGCCTCCTAAATTGCTTATCCGTTTAAAACTGGCCAACTACATCCAGAGAAAATTGCAATTAAGTGAGTGTACATTTTTTAAGATATCGAAAGCCTGAAATTCGGCAATATCTCAAAAACCGTTTCACTTTCTTGTATTCTGAATTCGTATCGCAATTAGGGGAAAATTTTCCAAAAAAAAATTATATAATATGTTTTATTATTTATTGTTGTTGCCAACTATGTCCAGAAAAAAATTTTAATTAAACCGCCGCCAGGCTCAGAAAATAAGCGGCTGAAATAAGCCATTTGCGGAAAAAATGGCACCTTGTTTAAAAAATGCAATAAAATTTGGTTTATTGAAAATTTTTTGCAAACTGATACCGGATATGGTAAGCTCAACGATTTATAAATAGTATTTCCTTTTTTAACATTTCTAGCGAAATTGTCCTCAAATGACCATGAAATGATGACGTTAATAATTTGTGTGAGTTAAACTGACTGCGAGTCAGGATTCAGTGACCTCAAAAATGTACAGTGGTTTATTTTAATTTGGAGTTTACAAATTTTTTTGGTGACTACAAAACTTAACAGTGTAACATAAATTTTACAAATGAACTAACCCTTTACAAAATTTCATTAGGAGCATATTATAAAACAAACAGTGGCGAAATTCGGACAATTGGATGTACTGGTGAATAATCCTGGCATAGCCACAACAGGACATATTTTAGATATTGACGTGGATCAATTTGACACAATTTTAAATACTAATTTGCGTGCAGTTTTCCTTTTGACCAAGTTTGCTGCACCACATCTGATCAAAACGCAAGGCAATATCGTAAATGTGTCTAGCATCGCCGGTTTGCGATCGTTCCCGAATGTGTCTGTCTATTGTACTTCAAAGGCGGCGCTTGATCAATTTACCAGATGCATTGCTGTCAATCCTGGTGTTATAATTACGGATATACATAAACGTATGGGAATGTCGGCTGAGGAATATGAAAAATATTTGGAACATTGTAAGACGACTCATGCCCCGGGTCGCGTTGGCTATACAAAAGAAGTCGCTGATGGCATTATCTTCTTAGCTAGTAATACATCCAGTTTTATAACCGGCGCAACTTTGCCCATCGATGGAGGGAAGCATGCAATGTGCCCACGTTAAATATGAGATTTGA
>NW_016179419.1:0-707 GCF_001687245.7 Rhagoletis zephyria | reverse complement strand
TTTAGTATTCACGATGTTAGAACTGCATGAAATTAATAAAAATTGTTTAAAATTAGTGTCTAGCCGCCAAAATGTAAGAAAACATATACAAAATCATACATTTTTCACAATTTTCTAACACTTCGCTACACCATCGAAAGCAAAATTCTGTTCGACAGAAAATTCGATACTCAACGAAAATTTCGACACGCTTGCATAGCTCATAATACGAATTTCACTTTCGATCTTCGATCTTCGATAGCCAGCGAAGATCGAAAATCGAATGCAGCTCATAATAAGGGCCAAAGAAAACAACGAAAACCAAAATTAGCCAAAATTATTGTCAGCCACTTTAAACGCGCAATTTAGGTAAAATTATGCAACAAAATGCTTTAAAATGTGTTGTCATGTTGAATTAACTCTTCTTTACTTGAATAAAAGTGTAAAAAGTGGTGCTTGTGATGTAAACAAACGCTCAGCTGACGAACCCGCTTTCGCAAATTTTTTTCTCAAAACCAGTTACAAATACAACGTCGCGTTCTTACGTGATCTTGTATTTTTGGTTCATGGTACATACATACATACATGAGTATGCATCTAACTACGACCGCCGCACTCATTTGCACAACGTTGCGAAATTAACATTTAAATACACAAAATACTGGCAAACGCACATATGTACATATATGCACTTCATTTCTTGTTTCTGTTTTGAAAGTAATTAAAAA
>NW_016179418.1:0-7300 GCF_001687245.7 Rhagoletis zephyria | reverse complement strand
ATCTGTTGCTTTGCCGACCACATTTTTGCCCATGTATCCACGGTGTACGTAAACTCCACAAAAGTAAGCCTAAGGCAATCTTACACTAGGTAAGACTGATGTTATCATTTGCTATCAAGCCGAGAAACTTTGCCCAGCCGACTAAGTGTATTTATGCTCTTCAGTTTTTTGTTTGTTCTACTGTCTACACACTATCTGCTAAATATTCCTGAGCCATAAAACTCAGCATGGACGGTAAGGTTACGAGAACAAATTGAAAAGTCAGTAACTTTTTGACAGATGAAACTATCTCTAAGTGGTTTTTAGAGTTAAACCTTCCTGTCATCACAAACGCATTGAGGACCATACATTTTCAGGAACATATTTCCTTCAAACATTCATGATTATGACAAGATTAGAGGTCGATAGAAGGCTGAGGAAAAAATATACAGTCACCTTTTCAGAGTGTCAATCATACGACTTTAAGAGATGGCGAGAGCAGGTGGGCCGGCTGCATGTCTGAGACAGGAAGATTTAGAGTCCGTTCAGCACTTTGTGTGCAAATGTCCCACACGGAGGAGAAATCATCTTAAATTTCTTGGAACCACTTCTTCGCCACCATGGACACCTTGGGGACTGCTTCGTTAGAGCGTATAAATACGCCTTAAATTTAACTTAAATAACACAAACCACTTATATCACCTTGAACATTTATTAAAACAAAAATTCTAAATATTTTGTTTTTAAGAAGGTGGATGTCGTACCCCAGTAATTTTGGGTCGATCTTACAAAATAGTATGTCCCTTGGCTGACACTGGCAAGCCCCCGAGTATTCCTCCGCTTGTTTGAAGGTGTTAATATGCCTCCGAAGAATACAGAATATTACAAATTCCTTTTCATATACTTATCCACTTGCTGAAAACTATAGGCAAAATGAGCTCGAAGCAGTTAAGTGATTTTTTCCTAATTTTTCTTTTCCAACATTTTTTTTTCAAATCCAAAATATCATTGAAGCATAACAAAAAAGATTATAAAAAATCAAGCTAGCGTTAACGAATTCACTGTTGGCATACAGTTTTAGCTTGTGATGCGCTTTAAGTAAATAAGTACCTGCTTACCAACTACTACGAGCAGCATAATCCCACATAAAAATCGCGCAAGTAGACAATCAGCGTTCCAAGTAAAGTTTTTTTTGCGCAGTTAGTGCCTTCAAACTCCCAACCTCCACACATTGTGATGGTGTTTGTGTGCATTGTCATGTCACCAAATCTGTTAGTTACGATCTATAATCACTGTCGTTGACATGCTAAGCCGGTTGGCATTGCAATTTTACGGGTCAGAGTATTCACGACTTTTAAATCACTTAGGAAGCTGTTGCCAGCAGAGTGGCAGTTTTCTTAGCAGTCAACTGGATTGGGTTATTGGAAAACTTTGACTTGCATGTAGACACATACATACATATGTGTGTATATACTTAAGCAAGTATACACGTAATGTATTCAACTGGACGAGTCTACTTTTGTATATACATACATATGTATCTAAGTTATATGCAAATATTGCCATGCCTGTTTAGGTGGTAATAAATATTGCACATTAAATAAATTTGTTTAGATTGAAGTTGGTAATACATTTTAACTCGACAGTTTTGGCAAGAAGACTTTGAGTTATCGAGCTAAAAGAAAAAGAAAGTTATGATTTTGTCAATATTTTGGCATTATGTTTTGTAAAACGGTATGGAGACATTTTGAGAAAGATGACATTCAGCGAGTATAGTATTATGTGCATTGCATTTCAGCGTGGCATGAGCGCAGCGATGTATGTTTTTTTTTATAGAAAAATATTTATAACTTCACCTTAGTGGCCATGGGAAAGCTAGGCAAAAATTTATTGACGAGGTCGTAAAGGTGTAAAGTGGTTTTTTTTATAAGTGCTACTAAAGCTGTTTAAAAGATATCCCACACGATTTGTAAAACAGAAGGACTTCAGTATCAGGATAACAGGATACAGGATTTTTCAAAAACTTAATTAAAATATTTTGTTTTATTCGTTATTCGCAACAGCGCCCAGATCAGTGATCGGTTTTTACTAAGATCATCTAATATTTGCCCCAGAAGGCGTTGACAAGGTGCTTTAAATAGTAGAAAGATTAAGCAGTGAAGAGTGGCTATTTCAGATATACATAATACATACATGCATTGAGATACATAGATGTGTGAGAGTCATAGCTACGGTGACCATATTTATGGCAGCCGAATACGGAACAAAAAATTATTTCCCCAGTTTTAACAAAAGCTAAAGGATTTTAAAACCATTTTTAATGATCCTAGATTTATTAACGCTGAGACAGTATCTTGATTTTGCATACATATTTCGATCTTTTGTGAAAGCAGCACATAAATATTGAGTTGTAGCATCACACATTTGTAGAATATTTTTCCAAAATTTTGTACTTTGTGCTCGGGACTTTTACTCCGCAAAATTTGTTACAAGCATTCCAAGGCAAGGAAACATGATGAAAATATTCGATAACTTTTGAAGCAGGAGTGGTATTCATTTCAGTCTCGGAGTTCGGCCAAGCACAATGCAGTGAATATTTAGCATCCGGAACGAGCTGAATTGCAAAGCGTACCTTTGAAGGGTTACACTTCCCTTCCATATTTGAGAACTTCTTTACTTGTATAACATTCTCAAAGGTATTCTTCTTATTTGGAGTTTCTCATATTGAAGATGCAACCCCTCATAAAATCAGGTGTATTTTGTTGTTGGCTTTGGAATCCATATACGTAAGTTAGATATTTTTTGGAGTAAAAGTAAAATCAGATAGCTGCTCTACTGCAGCTACCAGTCCAATACGCCTTACTCCACATAGAATATTCAACGTCAAATGAGTTGAAAAAACCTTTGAAAAGCCAAATACTCGTGAAATTTTTTTTAGTAATTTGAACAATAATCATTAACGTCTAATTTCGATTCATACTGAAAAACACCCAATTTCCTACGCAAAATTACAACTTCAGAAACCATCTATGTACATATATGTGCTCCTCGATTCGAATCACAAGCGTCCAGATTTAAAAATAAAAACTAGTTCATAGGCATGTCATTTTTATGAGTTGCTAAGACGCCACAATACCGAATAGGGGACAAATATGGGACATTAAAAGATATACAGAACATTTGGCGTCCTGTATGAAATAAATAAATTACCAGGAAAATTGACGAAAAAGAGGACTGCCCTGTATAATACAGGATGGATGGTCACCGTAGTCATAGCAACTAAACTCCGCAGAACGTAATTGTTGTAGCTGACCCAACGAGGAAATTGTGAGAACATCGTACAGCTGGTCTACGTATCCTTTTATACCTTTATATAGTTTATCTGTTTATTTTCTATGGAACACCAATACCAATTATGTCATAGACCAAAATCAAAAATTGTTTTAAAGTAAGAAACGTTAAAATTGTAAAATAAAACTATCCAGGGTAATTTATGTCTGAAATGGTTTGTATTTTCTTTACAAAAATTTCCGAAATGCAAAAATATATATTTTTAAATTGTTGTTTTTTAATATTTGAAACACACTAATCGCATTGGAAATTTAGAGAGAGAGGTCGATAAGTCCCTTTTCTTAGACGCGCCAAATATTCTAAAAGTATCGATGTAGTAACCTTTACCCTACAAAAGAACCTTGGATTTAGGGCTTCTCTAATTAGTGTGTAATGAATTAATTTCGAGAAATTCCGAAAATCACCAAATTATCCACAAATTCCGGAAATGTCCTAAATATCTCGAGAAATGTAACACGAATACTCCCGAAAAGTCCCGAAAAACTCTGAAAGGTAGGATTCCAAAAAATTGAAAAGCTTCAAAAAATGCCGAAAATCACGAAGCATTTAATTATTTTGTTAATTTCGAAAAACAAAAGACCTAAATTTAGTGGCTATTCTTTCTTTTAAAGAATCGTTTCATATATAGAAATGTACTAAATACCTTCTTCTTCTGCTTCAACCTATAATCCCAAAAGAGACACAGTGCATAAATTATTCCTGTGTTGTTTGGCAGTCGCTTTAATTTCCTACCAGTTTAATCCGAGTTGCTTCGCCTCCCGCTCGACTATCTTTGAAACTTACACTTCGTTAGACTAAAATTGTATGGGCTATAAAACTGCATACCCAAAAATTTTCTAAAAATTCAGAATAAAAAGTTGAAATGCTGGTGAAAATTTGTGGAATATTCCTAAATTTTGTATAAAATTTAAAACTGTGATTACCGCGGATTCGGTTAAAGCTTAGTCAATATTTTTATACAAAAATAACAAAAAAAAAAAATTTAGCTGGAAAATTATTGAGAATATTTAAAAAAAACACAACGCGTTGTCATTTGTTTCAATAACTGTAACTCCTCAAACATTTACAACATGTTCTAAATAGTTACTTCAATCCTATTTACTTTTATATTTGGCAACTCCTAAATGGCCAAGTATTTACTTTAAATACAAAAGTTTTTAAGTAAGACCATCAAGACATTGTAAAAAGGGTTCCCATTGATTTGGCGATGGGAAATTGCACTCTTGAAACGTAAACACTGAACTTTTTTTTTTAATCGCCCAGAGTCTTTTACTTGTGACAAAGCTTCAGTTTATGCGATTAGAAAGCCATCAGCTCAAGTGAGAAACTATTTCCTCAGGCGATTAAGTAAAACGTGATGATGAACACTTGCTACTAAATTAGTGGAAAGTGCACAGAAGTAAATGAAATATTTACTCCCATCGTTTCGCTATCTACGGGTAAGTAGTTAATGTCGGTAGGTAAATTAATGCAGTATTTGCCACAGATAATTCGCTTGTTTTTTGGCAAATTTATATTGTCGCTAAAAGAAACTTATATGTATATTTGTAAATTTATTTAGAAATGTATACTCATCACTGCAGATTTATTTGCTAGCAAATATATTCTGCGCATGCGCAAACACCAACTTTTATTTCTCATCAATCTTTTTCATTTCAAGCAATAAACAACAAATACAAATACAATTAACAAACAATGTAAACTTTAAAGAAATTGCTGCCGTCTTAAACTCCAAGTCAGTAGCTATTCATATCTCTGCTCGTATGGCTTTCACTCATTGCACTTTTTGTTTGCTGTTTTTATCAGCACCATCGCCGTGCATATTTGATTTTCCGTGAACTTTGTTTACATTTTTATTTAACAAACAACAAAATCAGTTGTTTGTATTTTGTTTAACCACATTTTATTTGTGTGTGTTTTTTTTCTCTTTTCTATTTGCTTTAGTTTCGCTTCTTATAGGCAGCCCACCGATTAAATTGAGCAGATGGTGCATAACGTATGCAGACCACTTCACTGCCCCGGAGAATCTCAGTGTATTAAAAGTCAACATAGACTTGATATGGATATCAAATGGTCCTATCATCTATCACTAGTTCGCTATTGATTACCTTATGACCACTTTAGGAGTAGTTCATATAAATGTTTGCAATGTATGCAAATTTTACAGTTATTCAAATTAATATTACTTTTTGTTATTTGAAATCATTTTGGAGTTACTTTAAAACATAATTGAGTTCTTGGATGTGGAGGGATAAAATAAAATTTAGCAATATTTGTGCCCTTGCTAAACTTTTGGTAAGCAAGATTTTCTAATCAATTTGAGCAACAGAAAACGAGCGAAAACTAGACCAGCTTGTGGAGAAACTAGTAGGAGATCACATTGAGACAAACGGATTTTACTCGAGATAGCTTCGCCACTTGGCAATCATTACCCACATAAGTATGCATATATAAGAGTATATGTACAAATTGTTATAATTCCATTACATGGTTCGTAACAATTTGTTCCAACATTCCGGTGGCAGCTAATCATGTTGGCTGCCCATTTTTGTCATACACGTCGCACAATTTCACACACCATATGGCAATTTGGATAATTAGCGTGGCCAAAGTGACATAATTGGAGTGAAATTTTTTCTACTATTCATTCACACTTTTTAGCATGCCGAGCAGAAATGCTTGCTATGTATGTAGGGTTTATTATTATTATTATTATTTTTTATGTGAAACTCATTTTATTTCGATAGAGTAAAGCTCTGAAGCACAATAGATCTATTACACGACGCAACGATAGACAATGATGATGATATTGATAACCTTAAAAATTATGACAAATATTCGAATAATAGACCCGATATACTTACACATAAATACAACTTTTTCAGCAGCAATATAGATAAGAACTTAAATGCGTACATTCATTAAGAAATTGGTAAATATATTTATGTAAATTAACTCGATTTCATCTATTTAATACATTGAAGTGAAATAAGGCACAATTTTCAATCTTCGCATGAATACTTCGCTTCTTTTAGTGTCGCTATGATTATTTTTCCTACATGAATTTGATTATTTTTTCATCTAAAATTTGTCAGCTAATTGCAAATAGACAGCTTAACAGCTAATAGTTTCAACTCGCTTAAATCCAGCTAAATTAAGTGCATAAACTTGAATAAATTTTTTTTATATGTACATTAGGGTGCATCGGTACTATTTTTCTACCGGAGTTCTAAAACATTTTATACTTTAAGACTTCTGCCCAAATATTTTGAAAATACATTAAGAGTTACGTGAGCTGGACCGATTTGAAGATACCTCCAAAAATCGGTTGCTTCTCATAAATAAACATAGTTTTAAAAACGATTTTCCCGAAATATCACATATGTATTAAGAAGAAGTTTAAACATAGGCGCTCTGCATAAAAATGTTTTAAAATTTTACCTACCGAATCAAAATATTGCGACTGTTTCAGGAATTTGCAAATCACTCTAGCTCACCTAAATCTTAAAATTTTTTCGAAATATGGCGAGAACCTTAAAATGTAATATATTTAATAAATCTGGTGGGAAAAAGCACAACGTTTTTGGTGAGGCAACCTAATGTAGACACTTAATTTTCATTTTGCTTGACTCTTTTATGTAAACTTTGTTTGGTTTGATATTATGATGTATGTATGTATTTATAAGTAAATTTTCATCTTCTTTTATCTATTTACAGAAGTTTCGCCATATATAGATTTAGTGCTATGTCCAATAAGAGAACAGCCATGGGGTTGTGCGCGGCAGCAATCTGCGCGCATTTTGGAATTATGGGATGGCGAAGTGCAGATGCAATGGCAGAAATTGAAAGGTAAATATCAACATTTTTATATAAATGCACTTGATTGTAGTTGGCTTAACAAATGAGAAAGTGAAAAAAAGCAACCAGAATTTACAAGGCGAACTTAGCACGGTGCGTAGGCAACTGGCTG
>NW_016179416.1:0-7301 GCF_001687245.7 Rhagoletis zephyria | reverse complement strand
TTTTTTCGTACATTCATAAGTATGTACGTTAGGGTGCCCATCGAAAATGGTTTTTTTTTGTTGGAAATTTCAAGATCCACCCCCCTTATTTTATTCGTTTTTATGAAAAATATTATTGCCTATTTTTATAGATTTTTTTAAAGGTCATTAAGAGGTCGCGACCTGTCGATTTAGGCTAGAAAATAGGATTTTGTAGATTCATGATATTTTGAATGACTATTTTTGATTCGATTTCAAAGATCGAATATGATGTGAGAGGAGGATATATAAGGCTTTAAAATTGTTTATATTCATCTATTGTCGGATTTGGCTTGTTGGGATTTTCTATCGGGTAAAATAAAAAAAAATTAAAAAAAAAACATATTTCTCAAAATTTTGTAAATCTTGAGCATCTAAAATTTCCACAATTTCAAAATGTGCAGTACTATCTAAAATTAAATCTATTTCTAAATAACCTGATAGATCATTTATTGCAATTGCATACAAATTGTCGAAGTTTGGTGACTTTTCTTAACTACGGCCTTGAATTTATATTGTTTATTTACCGTACCTACAGATTTTTTTAGCAGTGGCTAAGGAATTCATCAATATTTACTCAAAATTGGTATATACACTCGCTCTTTAGCGAAGAAGTGGTTTTTTAGAAATTTTAAGAAAATGGGGGTGGCACCACCCACTTTTATGGTATATGCGTATCTCAAAAACTACTCCTCCTCCTTCTAAAAACTAGCCTCTTTTAGTACCGTCTTAGATATTTTTGAAATCGGAAATCGGTCTTGAAATTTACAAAAAAAAATTTTGATGGGCACCCTAATGTACGTATGTATTTATTTGAATTATCTTTTTATGCTGTCATTGTGGTGAGTACAAGTTAATATTGTCATTTGCATTGCAATGCTATCGGAGTTGAAAATTTTTGGCTAAAGAAATACATACGGACATATGTTTGTGTCTAGGAAAATATATTTTTAAAGCTGAAATTTTCGCTGCAAACAGCAGCCACATACATACATGTATGCGAATGACTTGATGAAGACATTTTTTCTTTATTACATTTTTGCCTTCCTAGGCCTGTGTTACCTACTTACATATGTACATATGTACATACAAACCTACATAAATACATACATACGTACATACATACCTTCTGATTACATATTTTCTTTTTTCGTATATTTCTTATTTTCTTCATTTTCCGTTTATCTGAAAATGAGATACACGTTTGCATAATTTCAGCATAAAAAGTGTAATTACATGGTGTGGTTGTTTTTTTTCCCTCGTATTTTCGACATCTTTGTTTCTGTGTACTTTACCGGTGCTGTACTGCTTGTTGATGGCGCTGAGGGGTTAAGCGTTGTTGAATTTTTGCATTTGGCATGCGCTAACTATTAACAAAGCTAAAGCTACTTTCAGCGATTTATACAGTTAGTTTGAAATGATTAATAATGACTTGTGGGTGGAGTATGGTAACTAAGTATTTATGTACATATATATTTGAGTGAAACGAACAAAAACAAAATTGAAATGTATGAAAATATGTAAAATTAATTGTGCAGGAGAAAGGAATTGCAATTAAATAAGCAGTTATGCGGTAATAAGCCCTAGCTTCGAAGCAAAGAAAACGATAAGCGATGAGGTAATGCTGAGTATGGTGGTGTACGGCATCAAGAAGGCCGTACAGCGGCGATGATGGAATGAATTAAGTTTGGTGGAGATAATTGTTTACTACGATATTAAAAATTATAGCCAATACCCCTTAGTTTGTGTCTGAAAGCAAACGATTTCTATTGAAAAAATTCAATATTTGATACTTTTGGAATTGATAGTTTGCCTTGTGTTGCATGTACTAATCACAGCAGTCTCGTTCTTAGATAGACCACCTGAAATTGGCGAAAACCCGGATCAGTTTATGTGGGACTATGCATGCCTACTGATCGTGTTTTATGATTTATTATCAAGCGCACATTTGCAGTAAAAAAAAATGTGGATGCGATGTTTCCCGATCGCTGAACAAAGCCACTGACTATACTCCCTGATTCACAGTAATATACTGAGCTTCTTAGTAAGATACTTTGAAAATATACTCATAAACCCACTTTGACATTACCTCTTCGCTTTCTCTTAAAATCTTACGACTTAACGCGGTTCACCACACACACAGCATCTGGAATCGGGTTTCTGTAAACATATTTACGACGTATAGAAGCTGAATGGAAAAGTAAGTGAAGGGATCTTTTGCACAGAACTTTCTGGATTACTGCAGCGTTTTACAAGCAAAGGTAGCCGCATAGATGAGGCTTCGAATTGGTTTCTCTCTAGTGTAACATATTTTAAGGAGGTGAATACCTATTCTGACAGCCCAGCAGCTATCAAGGCTCTTAGTTCATTGTTGGTTCGTTCGAAAACGGTGAGGTGATTGTTCGACTTTCTTATCGACCGCAACGGATAACTAAGCTATTAAGCTAAATTGGATTCCGGGACATAACGAAATCGCGGGAAACTGCATGGCCGATGAGCTGGCAAGACAAGTAACCCTCGTGGAATTGCTTCCGATTAGAGAAAGTCGCGGTAATCCGCTGACCTCATGTTTTCTACTTCTGGACAGTAGGGCGTTAGCTCACCGACCCTTACTGCATCAGTATGCATGGAGGCCGATTAGGTGGAATCATCTCAACACCTGCTGTTCTACGTTTTGTGAACCTAATTTTCAAGCACCTCGGGTCGCATTCCTTCCATACTCCCGAGGAGATTTCGGGAATAGATATCAGTTCCTTGAGAATCTCTGCGTTGAGCACGTAGCGTCTTTCATACAAGAAGCCTTAGGCGTCATCGTCGTGTACCATTTTCTACCCTCCTCCTCACCCTTCCTGTCCTTCTATGTCTTGCTCCACTTCCTTCTTAATGGACTATTTTGCAGAGCCAACTGTACCCCATCTGTCCAGGAGAATCCTGCAGGTTTCCAACGAAACTCCTATGCACTCACTGTCCGAGGTGATGGCCTCGATCGTGCCCTGCTTAGCCAATTCGTCAACCCTGGAATTTCCAGTAACACCACTATGTTTTCGGATCCAAATCAGCTTGATTTGGAAGTGATGCGAGGCGGTTGAGAGAGAAGTCAGGCATTCCATGTCCAGTTTCCATAGTACTATTAGCGATACCAGCCCCCTGATTGCCGCTTAGCTATCAGAGTAGATATTTACCCTCCTAGTCGGCAAAAAATTGGCGTACGCTTGGTTGAAAGGGAAGCCAGAGCTCTTAAGCCTAAGGGCTGAGCGAACCGCCGACAATCTGCCCACAATGTCAACAAGTGCGACACTGACCATAGCTTTAGCGCTGAAGTAGGAGTGATCCAGGGCACTCCGCTGATTCCAACGAGCGCCGCCCTTTCCACGCGCTCCAGCTCCGTAACAAGAATGGTAATTTCCAGTGAGTTCCACCAGACAATGATCTCATATGACATTATTGGTTTGAGTATGGTTTCATATAGCCAGTATATCACTTTTGGAGAGATCCCCATCTCTACCACGTAACATTTTTACAACAGTAAAGAGCCACCAAAGCCTTTTTTACTCGCTCCTCAATATTTGGCTTCCATGATAACTTCTCGTTTAGGATCACACTCGAGAACTTGAACGTATCAGAGAGAACAAGTTAACACCCCCCATTGAGGGAGGCTTGGCATGAGGCACTTTATACCTCCTGGTGAATAGTACGAGCTCCGTCATTTCAGGATTTATACAAAGTCCCTAGCTGGCAGACCAATTTGTGACCACGTTTGGGGACCCTTGCATAAGATCATACAGAGTGCCCAGGAACTTTTCTCTGACGATAAGTGCCACATCATCCGTGTAAGCAATAACCTGGCATCTTCGCCTTCCCAGCTCCTCCAGGACGTCGTTTATCACGACAATCCACAGAAATCGGGAAAGGACACCTCCCTCTGGTTGGGTTTCGCACAAATTCTAGGGAGACGGCAATGTCAGGGCATTATTGACAGTCCCCTCGATATGAAGGAAAGCATCAACTGCAAAAGATTTTTTCTTAAGAGACTCCTCTATGACTTTGACGATTGTGTGCAAGACAGACTCCACGGATCACCCCTTCATGTAGGCATTCTGAGAGAGGCTCAAACGCTCACGAGGAATCCTGTTTCTAATATTCAATAACACAGAAGGGATAGTGATTGGCCTGAAGTCCCTCGGAGATACCTGAGAGCTTTTTTCTGCTTTGGTGATGAACGTAACCTTCACACTCCACCAAATGGTACTGAAACATAAAGAATTACGAAAAAAATCAGAAACTCCCATTTATAGTTAAGAGAAGAATGTTCAAAGTACAACCCACCTATTAATTGCATGACTTTTAACATTTCTTACTTATGTCAAAAATGCTTAATTACTTGCGCGAGTCAGTTAGTCACTAAATTAGTTGGCTATTCTCTGCTTTTGCTAGATTGCTTGATGACTTATTGGCCGCCAATTGCCGCCAACAAAGGTAATTCGTTACGCTAATTAAAAGCAAACAGATCTACAAGAGCAATAACAACAACAAAAAGTATCACTACAACAACAATAACTACTACTTCTACCATTAACAATACAATAAATATTAACTAGCGCGCCGACTCGACTGCACTTGTTATCTGGTTTTATGTTTGCACAAAATCTCAACAAACAACAACAACTTTTAACTTTATGCAAGTTTAATGCAAAGGTGAACCTGAAATCAACAATAAACAACAAATTAACGGCAAATAAATACCATGCCGAAAAAGGAATTGTTTATGAGAGTATGTATACAAAGTTGCAATTTGCCAGCCGATTGCGGCCACGCCTGCGCAATTTAACAGCGGCGACCCGCCCCGCCAAGCCAAAGGGAGCACAGGTAGGGGGAGGCAAGCAGGCAAGCACTGAGCATTGAGCTCATAATGAGCTACTACGCAAGTGAGTTTGACGCGAGAGGACAAAGAAGGGTTGGTTAGTTGATTGGTTGGTAGGTTTGTGCTCCCCCCACCCCACCGCCCCTCTATTCGACATTTGAGCGGCATGTACAGTAGCAAACGCAAAATATACACATATTGCTGATTGCATATATGCATGTGTCTTATGTATGTTTAAACTATGACCTTACACCAGTTATTTAGTTACGTTTACACAAATGTGTTGCCGCTTTTTTTTTGTTCTCTTATTTCTAATGGATTTTTTGAAATCTACTCAGGCGGCTTTAACACTTCATCTTATTCTAGTACTTTATTGTTGTGCTATTTTATTGCTTCGTAGGTGTGTCTTCTTATTTATCGACATTCTAACGGTAAGTTGAAACCGCCCGCATAGCAAACAAATGGGATTTGTTTTTTAGCAAAAAATACTAGAAAAAATTTCATAAAATGTTTTCATAAATGTGCTTAGTATGCACATTAGACCGGATCGCTGCCCATAGGAAAGAAAACTTTGTCACTACAAAAACAGTCAAATTCCTTGTTCTTCATGCCTTTCTTTCTGAGGGCTCTACAATTCTTCGAAATCACGATATTTTTTTGTATCTTATGACAACTACATAGATGTTAATTTAGCTGAAAAGAACTTGAAATATTTAATTGAGCTAACTGGTCTAAGTATATTTTCGGTCAGTATGTCTTGAAGGAGATCATAATCACTAAAACTACCTCTACAGCGATAAAACGCACTTTAATTCCGGTTGCTAAAACAAATTGTAAAAAAACTGAAAATATACTGTTTTTTTTCAGAAGTGTCAAAGCCAAAAGAACGTCCTCTTCAGGTTTATTATAAATATGTCTTTGTTATATTATTGCAATTTGTTTGCGACCCAGCATAATGTTTCTATCGTGCGGCAATCAAGTTAACCTTCAGCGTACCGAATACATTACCGTAAAATTTGTATATGTCAGTTTTTGCTACAATCTCCTCTTCCGGCTTTATCGACACTACTGGGTGGATGCTTTTACTGCTGTATAAATAACTATTGGAATGGAATTGTGGGTGCATGGAAAAACAAACACAAACCTTTTCAAGCACTCAGGCAGTAGTGCCCATTGTACTTAAGGATTAGACGCAGGATTTAGGAGAAAGGGATATATACGTGGGGTGGAAATGTATTGCTTCTTTGCAAACTTACCAGGCTGCTTTATGAATTATAGCAGTTTGTTGAAGGAAATAGAATTTATCTGGTCCATTCTCAGTACATCCGACCCAAAAATGTACCATCTGAATCTGTCGAATGCCGGACAGCGGCAGCGAGAATGTTTTTACTATCCTCATCCTCCAAACACGATGTACAAAGTTGATTGCCAATGATGCCTATGTCGTCCCAATGGATTGTGCCCCGCAATCCGTCCTCCCGGCAGCCACACATGTTCAAGCTTATTTCACCTTGTAACGGAGTTTAGCCACAACTTACATTCCTGGACAACCTTTGAAGAGATGCGAGCGGTTTCCAAGGCCTTAAGATCAGCTTGGCTCTCACTACAGATCCGGACTTTATGTCCGTGCCATCTTTCGTCAATTATCTAGTCTGCCAGTTTCCATATTGCAAAGACTTCCGATTGAAAACCCGTTGCCATTGCACCCAAGGCAGTAAAGCATCTGAAGTTACCGTCCAGAAACCGTGGTGTGTATAGTTTAGATTTATTGTGGGTACCTACCGCAATATGCGGTCCAAACTCCAAAGAGTCCGTTAAGCTCGCGGATTAATTCATGCCTTAATCATTGCCCTGAAATGCAAGCATTTCAGTACCAATGGTAAAGACGAAACCAACCCAAAATCTCTGCCGTTCTTTGGGCCCCGGCACCCGGTTGAAATGCAACTCCACATTGAACCTTTGCGAGTTCTACCCGCATTTAGGTATTAAATCACATCCCCCGCGATACTCCCCGAAAGGCTGAACCTCACTGAACAGATTGATCGAATCACGCGACTTACTAAAATACACATGCTTGAGCCCACAACTATGTAGTCAGATCCGCTTTCCCACCATCATAAAACCACCAACACTGCCTCCCTCGGAGAACAGCTTCACCTTGTTGCTACCCATAAACAACTTCAATTATCATACTGCTTGTCTTACTCCTCTCACAACTTACTTACTGATCTCATCTGCTTGTCTTACTCCTCTCACAACATACTTACTGATCTCATTCCACACCAGGTTGTCCCGTCTGGAATGAAAATCGACTTTCAACTCTCGTTCGAGTTGCTTGAGTTGCTGGCTTCTTCACTACAAGGAGCTGAACACTCTCCCCAACGAAATCAACGGTGACCGTCTTCACCACCTGGATGAAGGA
>NW_016179414.1:0-7301 GCF_001687245.7 Rhagoletis zephyria | reverse complement strand
CAAAGAAAAGTTTGTGATAATAAATTGTCAAATAAGAGTGCCGAAATATGTCATTGCTATCTGGCACACTTTATATTTATTTCACTATGTAGGCTGATAATATTTTTTATTAGAGTTGCCATCGATTTTTTTTTTTGAAGGTCATCACATCTGCAACGTTATTTCTAATTTCCAAAATGAGAAGTCAAATTAAAGAACTGGGATTCTACATAGAGGTGCACAGGTTTTATTTTTTGAAGTTACAGGCAGATTTGAAATTTGATGAAATGAAAACCGACACCGAGACCTCTCATCATTGAGAAATGGTTTAGATTAATCATTAGGAATATTTTTAGAGGTTCTTGAATAGGGTTTCACCTGTTTAAAAAATTTAATTCAATGTTGGCGTTTTGACGCCATGCGGGTTCACTAGGAATGTACTATTCTTCATTAAGCATTGACATTATATTTAACCTACATTTTGCTCATAAATAGCACATTATTATGTATATTTTATAATCGAAAAGAACTTTGTCTAATCATGAGGCGAAATTCCCCACAGTAAGTGTTGCCCCGTGCGAGAAAACCGAAAACGCTGCACACAACCCAAAAGTACTCCTCGGGGACCAATTGGTGAAAAACTGCGAAAAGGTTTATTACTGTGTATACGTTGGTATTTGGCCGAGGCTCTCCTCCGATTTGTGGCGTGCGCCTTGATGTTGTCACAAGGGGGCGACCTACAGTTTTACGCCGACTCCGACCGGCGAATTGTATTTTTATGAGAAGCTGTTTTTTGCTTGGCGGTTTGCCATTGCTTGCCGAGGGTGACCGTTTTTAGAAAAAAGCTCTTTTGTTTTTTTTGATATTGGGTTGAACCGGGCTTGAACCCAGGCCCTGCGGAATGGTAGCGCGCAATGCTAACCACTATACCACAGTGGCCGCCTACATATACATATATGGTGCTTTAAAATATCCCTTTTTCCCTTAAACCTTTTTGTGTGGGCAACAATGTTGTTTTGTAATTAACCCTCTGCTACTGACGTGACTAAAATTTCGCTATTGTACTGACACCAACTTTTTAGATGAAAATATATGAACAGACATATATGTGTGTTAGATATTTATTAATAAACTTTTTTCCATTTAAACTGGAAATTCTATCAATATTATTAATACTTATTAATGAAATAGTTACATAAACAAACTATTTTTCGAAAAATAGGCGTTTTTAGTAAGCAATGTTATTGAAGCTCGGGAAAAATGTCGAGCTTTCGGTGTCTATCACATTACCACATCAGTCGTAGAGGGTTAAGGCGGATTCGAATATGCGCTCTATGGGAAGACACCTGTATATCGAATAAGACTTCACACTTAAATTAAGACATTCATAACAAAAACTTTATGAAGAAAATTCGCCTTCTTTGTAAAAAATATATTCGCTCAAAATAAAAATCATCGATATCGGCCCAGTATATTAGGACTTTTTGGATTAGAAAAAATTATCTTTCAATTTTATATGACACAGTCAGACATGGAAATTTTCTCCTAGTAGCAATTTCTAATAGGTTCTGGGTCGCTTAATTTATAAAAATGGAAACTTATATATTTGAATTTTAACAAAATAAGGCAAATAGCAAACGACTAAAAAAATCTAGCCAGAAAGCTGGCAACACTGCTAAACAGTAATTTAAAACGAAAAAATAATTCTCACTGCTATTTCATTATTGATTGAAATTTCTACCGAAATAGGATTTTTAGGGCACTTCAAATAGTGTAAGTGACAGTCAAATGATTTGAAAATCAGAATTTGAACTCTTTTGCATTTGTATTATCTATACCGTACTCGCATTATTCCAGAAGGAAAAAATTCTTAATATTATTCACTGCGTTATTAAAAATTTTGTCTAAATTGCTCAAAAAAACCCATATTTTTACTCCAATGAGCGAGGGTAAAATATTAACCGATTTGTAATTGTAACTCCCAGTTAAATATCGCTATCGACACCCAGCTTATAACATGTGATTCCAGTTAGTGTTAACTAGACGCGGTGCAAACGGCCCTTAGAGGCAATTCAACAACATCATGTAGCCATTCGCATTAGCAAAACATTCGCACCATTTGATACGAATGTTAAAAATAATGCGAATCATTCGCCTAAGTGTATGCGAATGCAATAATTCCTAAGATCCCTAGTATGTATGTATATACTGACCATGTAATCTCCGCAAGCAGTATTTAATGCCCGTGGTGCTATGTGTGGCCTTATAGGTAGATGCAAGTATTGTGAGTTTGCCGTGCAACGCCTGTACTGGCTCCAATGGGTATAATGAGTGATAATTATCCACTTCCGGAGGAAGCGCATGTTGCGTCGCCTCGGCTGGGTCGAGCATTAAATTCGAGATCTCATTGCGGGCAAGAATTTCTGAACGTATCTCATCAGGCAGGAAGAAGGCAGATTCCAAGTGTGTTTTCGGTTGTAATGCAATCAAGTTGGAAGCCGGACCTGGATACACATGATGGCCCGTGTATAGCAATGGCGGTTGCACAGGTGGTATTGGCGCTACCGCCGATGGTGCAGCACGATGGGCGCTCACAGGATCAGCCACATTACTCACCACGGCACTGTTATTTGCGGCGGCTGTATGATTGGCAGTTGGATAGAAGTATATCGTGCCACCTACATTTTCCTACAAGTAAAACAAATCAAATGAGCATACAACAAAGGGCTCTCCTGTTACCTAACAGTGCAATATACAAACCTGATGTACGCTCGCCGGCAGCGTTGTTGGGATGGGTGAGGTGCGAGGTGTGATGCGCGGAGGAGACTTTTCACCACCACCACCACCCACACTGCCACCTCCAACTCCATGGGTAGTGGGTGATTCGTTTCGAAGCATATTGCTGCGCACTTTCAGTGGTGTCGTCATGTTGACGTATGCTTGTGTGCCAGTCGGCTGCTGGGTCGTCGGTAAAACACCGTTCACCAGGGCGCGTGACGACTGCGTCTGCTGTTGTTGTTGTTGTTGTGATTGTTGTTGATGGTGATGTTGTTGCTGCTGCTGCTGCTGTTGTTGTAGCTGCTTCTGCTGAGCTACCGCGGCAGCAGTGGCTTTCTGCAGACCAAGCAAAGACGAGGGAGTACCACTTACCGATTTAGCGGCCGAGGGCCTAACGCCACCTGCTACGTTGACACCAGCATTGCCTAGACCATTATTCAGCATAGGCGCATGATAAGGTGTATAGAAATTTGGTGACGAGTTTATGCGAGTTGGAATGAATTCGGGTGACTGCGGAGTTACCTAGCAATCGAATTGTACATACACGGGTGCGTGTAAAAATTATTAAAAAAAAAAAACGTAGTTATTATTAATAATAAAAATACAGTTTTGCTCATAAAACTAACAAAGCGTCGCGGCGGTTGAAGACGTTTAGAACTCTTTTTTGAGATCTTTTGAAACTGATTGGATAAGGTTGCAAAGGATAAGACAATTAAAAAATATCGGTATTTCGTTCAATTTTTATAATGGTTTTTGTAATGCGCTGCCTAGATATGTGGGGAACGTAGAAATTAAAGGGACGAAAAATTCTCCATTTGTACATAGTAAGTGTTTTTGTATAATCTAATTATTATTATTTTCTTATTTCGAATATTTCGGAAAATAATCATAGGTCATGTACATATGTATTTAGATTAAAGCAAGTGCAAATGCTGCATAATAGACACATAATATCTTTTCTTCCAAATGATTAACATGGGCTCGAGAAAGTTTTTTTTGCATTTTCTGTCAAATGGAGAATTTTGAATTAATACTAGATATTTTGAAATTCTTGTGTGATACATATGTATGTATGTATGTACAAAGATACCCATGAGTATTCACTGGAGGCGTACTTATTTGTATAAATATTTTTCAAAGCGAATTTTTGTATAGCGCCATCCAAAATAAATTGTCATCTTCATCTAAAAGTTTTACGGTAAAAATTTGGACTCAATCGAATAACATTTGATAAGAGAAGCGATCTAAAGTGAGCTAACTCAAAATTCAGATCGGTATATATAACTGTTTGTGGATCGTACAGATTCATCCCAATTAATACAAAAACAGGTATAACAGTAGTTTTGCATTGACGTTAGCTGGTATCTTACTTTAGTCTGTTTACGCGAACACTAAATAATAATAATAATCTCAACGGTTTTAGCCTCCTTTCCCACCCATCCGCACGAGGGGCGCAGTCCGCATGACGTACGGAACAATTATTTTCAATTTTTGGGCCGAGTCACGAAAGGCAGGATGTACTTAAGTCAAATGCTTTACTGAAGTCGGTATATGTAACATCCACATTTTTTGTTTTCAATAAACGATTTTGAGATATAGGGTGTGAACTCAAGTGAATTTGTTGAAGTTGATTTGCCTTTGCATAACTCATATTAACAGTATGAAATGTTAGAGAAGATAGAATGCGTCAACTGATTTGTAATAAAGTATCCCCCGCTTAATTGCACTTGAAAAATTGGAGAATTTTTGGTTCAATTAACCGGGGAATCAATTAACCGATATTCGTTTAATTGAACAGTAGGTATATCTCTTTTCAATGCCACATGTTTTTAACCAATTATACGGCGAAGCCAATTAACCCGTTTCAATTATGCGCGAAAATTTACATGGATTTTTTATGCAATATTTTTTTTACCGATAAGGTAATTCAAATAAGCGGGGAAATCAATTAACCGGGGAACAATTAAGTGGGAAATACTGTAATTGCTTCAAATAATTTAGGAATTGCAGAAAGCTTAGCTGTGCCCCGATAGTTCTCCACCGAGGACCTGCTACCGCTTTTATGTAGCAGAGTTATGAGCGGTTCCTTCCATACAGTTGGAAAGATGCCGCCTTTAAGAGACAAATTAAATAAGGCTGTTAACGGCTCATAGAGATAATCAGCACAATTTCTAAGAAAACAAGTGGGGATCTGGTCAGGACCATAACTAAAAGACTNTTGCTTAGGGGTCTTCAGGTAAACTAATACATCATCGAGAGATATTACTGGGGTATGTATTGAGTTAATTGGACTTATACCGAATTTCCACTAGGCATTGAAATGACAAAAAATGTATGCCATTTAAAAAAATGCCATGTGGAAATGAACTTAATGAATATTTTTTTTTTATGTAATGACACAATTATTTTAAAAAGCCCGACTTTGTCATTTCTCATTTTTGCCATTTAATGCTTAGTGGAAATCCAGCATTAGTTTAAACGAATAGTCAAGGTGTGCTTGGGAGTTAATGAAATAATTGGATTTAAAACACTGAGCGAACATGTTAGAAATTGTTTTACCATGTTTCTAAGTTAAACCATGTTATTTAGACCCACACGTATAAACACATTTTTAAATCGAATTGAAACTTTTAACCGTGCCACCATAAATCACATTTTGAATGCGAGTTAAGAGTTGTGGAATCGTGTTAAGAGTGCAAATAAACACGGGATTAGTCCACACGGTTCTTTCATGCAACTCTGTATGAAGTAAAATATTTCAATAGTTTTTTTAATTAAAGAAAAACTTTTAAAAAGTTGACCTGTGTAAAATCAAACGGCGTATAATATATAACCCCAAATCATTTTATGATTTCGTAAACTCCNCCGTCCCTAGTGATAACACTGTACAGCACTGCTGCGGCTGGTGGGTATTGGACCAAACCAACTTTTTTTAAGAGATTGAGTCATAAGTAAAAAAAGTAAGTTCTCCGTTTTTCGAAGTTAGCCTCCGAAATCGAGATATGGGCCTTCGAAGTTCGAAATTGGACCTTTGCTAGAAAATTATTTTTAATTATTGCATGTAAAAAGCAAAAAAAGTAAAAATACCGACGTGGTCCGCCTTTTTCTCTTATTTATATGGTATACAGGTTAAGGTGCTATAAACGGGTCAGATCTTCGAAAAATCAAAAACTTAATATTTCAGAAAATTTTCAACTCATTTTTAAAAGACACATATCGTTGTAAAAGTGATTTAATCCCCTTTCTTGTGATATGCATATTTGTATACTTCGTATATAAAAATTTGAGAAAAAACACATTTAAAGGAATATATACCTTTTTTTGTATAAAAAAAAATATCTTAAACAAAAAAATTACTAACCGATTTTAAAAAAATTGTAAAGCCGATTAAACCCTCTTTCTTCTGATGTGCATATTTGTATACCTCGTGAATAAAAATTTGAGAAAAAACACTTAAAAGGAAAAAAATATATTTTTTTATCAAATATTTACCATTTATGACGCAAAAGTGAGTATTATACATAGTACGATAGGAAATGTCGTTTCCCATGTATTTTGTTGTTGTGTGTTTGCAAGTTATACAATCCATGCACTCCGTGCTACGTGTAATGGCTTTGGCAAGATTTGGAGAATACCCCTATTGTCAATGATGTTCCATGATATACATATTTGGTAAATTAAAGTCACCCAACACAATCATTGAATCAGAGGGTTTACTCATTAAATTAACTGATTTCAGTAGAGACATGTTGTGTGAATATATTGAAAAGTCAGATCGGGAAGGAATATAGCATAGAGATAGGTAAGTAAACCCCCTTCCAACCTGTACAAGAGTTCTTTTGAGTCCTGCAGATTCAATCTTGAATACCTTTTTCAGATGGTATTGAATAGTCTACGGCAAAGAGTACGCCACCGCTGATTCTGTCATCCCGATCGTTTCTGTAGATATGATAATTATTTGAAGTGAATTTATAGCGTTTTCTTTTCTCGAAATAATATTGCACTTATGCTGCCCGTCCTGCGCCCGAGCTGTCAAGTTTTCGTGCTCTTTTCTCAGCATCTTCACATGCATCATATTGCGTGCTCTTTCTTTAAAATGTTGCACTCTGATAATGTTGCCATATGAGAAGGGGTCTGCAGTAGGTGGTCCTACATATATTGAAATTCCTTCAGACATAACATCAAAATGTGTTACTATAAAATTACGTACTTGATTTCAATTTCTTTTAAAAGACCCATGAGATTCTCTTTGAAAAATTTTAGTCACATATTCTCGCAATTCCGTTTCTTTTGGCATTTTCGCGTTGAATCTCTTTTTTATTTAAGGAAAGTACACAAATTTAAGGCAAGATACAAAAAATTTTATTTTAATATTTATTTCGGCAGTACATACTCATACAATATAAGAAAAGTATGACGGACAATTTTCCAGTAGCGAAAATGGTCAACGGTGACATCGTCACTAATGATGATTTAGTGACCTCGTCGCGCTTGATCTGTAGGATTCGCAGCAACGGCACATTGCTGACAATGACACTGGTGAA